>NC_061528.1:1537500-1667500 GCF_022379125.1 Scophthalmus maximus
GCCAAAATCTATTTCCACACAAACTATTTTTCAGTTGATGTAGAAGACAAACCAATAACGGCTACATGTGTTATTCATGTTTTGATCCCTGGCGTGCGTGCGTGCGTGCGTGCGTGCGTGCGTGCGTGTGTGTGTGTGTGTGTGCGTGCGTGCGTGTGTGTGTGTGTGTGTGTGTGTGTGTGTGTGTGTGTGTGTGTGTGTGTGTGTGTGTGTGTGTGTGTGTGTGTGTGTGTGTGTGTGTGCACGTGCGTGCTCTTAGCTGCTCTGTGAATCCTGGAGAGTGGGTCACTGAAACCGATCACCTGATTGGATTAGCAGAGATAAGATGTCAGCACCTTTTCTGACCTCTGCTCCAAAAACACTGTGGCCTCTGTTGTTTTCCCCTTTTAGCCGCTCTGCTGATCGAGTCTGAGGATTCTTTGTCCGTTCACTCCTCAATACTTGAATTCACTCCCAAACACAACAGCTGCTCCTGCTCACTTCCTGTATCTCCCCCTCAGAAGGACCCGTTGTTCCCAACTGGAGGAAAACAAACGCGAAAGTTAAGACAATCTGATAGGAAATGATTTTATAATGTTTCCTGTAAATTAATCAATATTAAAAACAGAAGACAATCAATTTTTGTTAAGCCCATAACAAGAGATTTCCTATGGGCACATCTTTCCACACAGGCATGAATCAGAGGTTCTCAAAATTAAAAATGATTTGTCAGAATGACTGCGAATCAAATAATACACCACATAACTGCCTAATGCTTCTATGTATGAAAGTGAAACTCTGTTTCCTCCCAAACTGTTTCGTGAGAGTCGTCCACAGGTGGAGGAGGAGGTGGAGGAGGAGGGGGGAGGTGGAGGAGGTGGAGGTGGAGGATGAGGAGGAGGTGGAGGAGGAGGAGGAGGTGGAGGTGGAGGATGAGGAGGAGGAGGAGGAGGTGGAGGAGGAGGAGGAGGAGGGGGGGAGGAGGTGGAGGAGGTGGAGGTGGAGGATGAGGAGGAGGAGGAGGAGGAGGAGGAGGAGGGGGGGGGAGGAGTTGGAGGAGGAGGTGGAGGAGGTGGAGGTGGAGGATGAGGAGGAGGAGGAGGTGGAGGAGGAGGAGGGGGGGAGGAGGAGGAGGTGGAGGATGAGGAGGAGGAGGAGGAGGAGGAGGGGGGGAGGAGGAGGAGTTGGAGGAGGAGGAGGAGGAGGAGGAGGAAGAGGTGGGGGGTGGAGGAGGAGGGGGGGAGGAGGAGGAGGTGGAGGTGGAGGAGGAGGTGGAGGAGGAGGAGGTTGAGGTGGAGGAGGAGGTGGGGGGGACGAGGAGGAGGAGGAGGAGGTGGAGGAGGAGGGGGGAGGACGAGGAGGAGGAGGAGGAGGGGGAGGGTCGCGAGGTCGCGAGGTCACTGCTCACACTGGGGGATTAGAGGAGATGCTTATCTGTAGCGAGGGGGGAGCAAGGCACCGGGGACGGGTCGGCCACATGTACAGCTGGAGAGATTTGAACCCCCGAGCTCTGCTGAAGCATGTGAGCCGTGTTTTTATCTTCCACGTCTCAATTAGTCGCTAAAAAAACATCCAAGTTACGCAAAATAGCCGAATAGCAACTTGTGATGACGGTTGTCGCGGGCAACGTGTCCTCTTTCCTCCGTCGTTTTGATAGACGTCAGTTGACCTTTCTGGTACTTGCCTGAGACTCGTCTCTCCCCTCTGACCTGGTCTTTGACCTCTCTCTGATATATTACAGTTTGAAAGAGTTACGTTATCTTAACATGATTAATGTGGAGCATTGAGCACTAACCCCATGAGCATCTCCTGACCAGTCGAAGCCCCGGGGCTCAGCACATCCAGCCCTACGAGCTGAAGACAGAGTCCAGGTTTGGACAACGACCACCTCATCCCCCCTTTTAGATCCTCCTTGTTCTGGTCTCTAATCGTTTGTTTTGGTGCAGAAACACGGGAATAATGGAAGGAAAGGCTTATGGACGTGGTGCGTCTCCCTGTTGCACTCTGTGTTCAGAAGAGAGGGAGAAAAAAAAAAACCCGAGTTAATTGCATTTTTTACAGAGCGTCTCAAGTGGAGGCGGTTTAATGAGGTGAGGCCGCTCGCCTCGCTGAGCATCGCAACTGTTCCTAATTGTGATCTCAAATATGCTCGTAATCCCCTGATTTGACGGCAGCAGAGGCTTCGGGGAGGCATTAAGGTGAAGGGCAGCGAGCGAGGGACAGACAGACAATTAGCGCGGAGGAAAACATGTCAACAGGTACGGCGGCTTAAGGCATTTCATGCCCACGCCAAGTGAAAATGAGCGGTTATTAGAAGTCTGGAACGCCTCGTTGCAAAGGGTTTACGTTATTTCATCGAGCCCGAGTGAGGTCGAGGTCGTTTTCTGTTTCCGCGCTTGATGTCCTCTTCCTTTCCTCAGAGCCGCGGTGGCTCACAGCCTCCGTACCGCTGTTCCCTCATCACACAGAGCTGTTGAGTCAATAGCTGTGTTGTCACTATCAGCAGCGTTTATCCTCATGCCAATGAACCTGCTGTTACACTATGAAATACTGTAACGCAAGGTGATCATAGAAAAACTACAGGTTTCTAATGAAATCAAGGGGCGTGACCCAAGGAGGAACTCCTTCTATTTGAGATAAACGGGTGGATTGAATGAAAAACAAAGATGACCCTACGTCAACGTGACGAGATATGGCGTCAGCCTTGGCGGAGGCATCAGTCGTACCTGTTCCTAGTCCATTTGGAGTCCTTGTGTGCAGCTTGTGTCCGTGCAGCGTAACGGCCACGTGGACCAAAGCAAACGGGAGAGTTCATGGACGCGAACCCTCACGTACTGCCACAGTAGGTTTACAGTGACAGGGATCACACTCTTTCTGTAACTGACCTTCCACAGTTAGTTCCATTTTCTCTCCCTCTCCAGTTCTCAAACCTCAGCAAACGCCATGAGGATGTCGACAACACGGCGTCCATCAGGTCACCTCTGACAAATGCCTCTGTGGGCGTTTCCAACGCATTTGATGAAAGACCCAAAAAAGAAAAAAGCAGCCTGTGTGATAGATGATGGGCGCCAAAGTTCTGTGGTTCAGCTTCTCGGGTTTTTTTTGAAAGCTTCGGGCAGCGTTGGAGCTTTGGCCTCTGTGTTCACATGGCCGCTATCTGTCCCGAGCTGTCAGTCTCAAAATGAGAGATGACCGACGGCACCGGACAGCTTCAATATGTATCCGCTGCGCCCACGGCAACATCAGGCCTCAGGCTCACGGCGCGGTACGAGCGAGGACTGGGAATGTGTTTCTGGGATGTTTGTAAAAACAACACGAATGTCCTCTGTCTCCACGCAGAATGAAGAACAAGCTCTGGTACTTTGAGTTCGGCACCACTGAGACCATATCGGCCACCTGCAAGAAGCTGAACGAGTGCATAGAGGTCGAGGTGAGTCTCGTCGACACCGCGGACACGGGTGGACGTTGTGTTGCTGAGGAAAATATCCATAAATACTCACGATGTACAGTACAGTATCGGATGAAAGAGGAAACGTCTTGTGAACACTTCCTGTCAACAAGTTTGCTTTGCTGTCTTTTCTCTCCCGCTGACAGACGTTCAAAGTTCTGTATGTCTTCTCATGTTTTTCTAAAAGATGTGGCAGAAAATTTGTAGCGTTTGCCATATTTCTGAGGCGAGCTATTCATAGCACGTCATCAGATTAACGCTCCATAAAGTCACTGATTGCCTCGTTCTGTCGTGCGTCGCTGCGTTATCTGTCTGTTTGACACGAGTTGCTATTTGTGTCGTGACCGAGTGGAGAAGGAGAAGGATTGACAGGAAGTGAGCGAGGAAGTTGGACACTGACTTTAGACGTGAGCAGGTAGAACAACCCTATTACTCTTAGACAGAAACATGAATGACGTCATTATTCATGTGAGTAATATTCCTGGTTCACAAAGGCCTGAAAAGTGTAAATAACACATCTCGTAGTTACCGATCATTTTGTCCAATGAGTCAATGAGGAGTTCTATTAGATTATTAAAGGTTAAGCAGGATGTTCCTCTTAAAAACAACACGTTTTGGTCTTCTTGTGGAGCCGTGAAACATTTCTGTAACTACAGAAGAAGAAGTGATCCGAGCACAGCTGTGATGTCGTGCGTCTCCGCTCGTTCATCTGTGTGCTTGCGGCTGTTCCCATGTGCACGTGCGTATGTTTGCAGTATGTATCATACTCGAGGTGTCGCATAGTGTTTCACAAAAACACTCCACTCCTCCGTGGTTTATGTGCACATCGTGGTCCAGCAGCATCTCTGTGTTTGCTGTGACTCAGCTCTCCTCACACTGAGTCACAGCAGTGTGCGTGTGTGTGTGTGTGTGTGTGCGTGCGTGCGTGCGTGCGTGCGTGCGTGCGTGTCGTTGAGTTATTTCTTAGAATCCAAATGAGGCTATTGACACAATGTAATTCAGAGATAGGCCAGGAGTGGCAGATGGTGTTGCTTTATATCTGTAAATTAGTTTTATACACCAACGTGTAGATATCAGCCAACTTACTGTGTTTTTTTATGGCTGTTCATAAAGACGGAGCTGCACACTTGGCTTCCGTACAAGTAATGCATCAGGACGGAATAAATCTTGAAGTCATAAACAAACCAGCGCTGCACAAAGAAAAGGCTCCTGGTGTGGAGCACTTTTACTCTGATGCAGCAACGCTGCAACGCTGCAGCCTGTTCTCCAAACCTTTGACTACGTCATCTTACGTAAACGGTGCATGTACATCTTGCGTTAATTATACTGCTTTCAATAAAACACACAAGAGAACCCTTCATCCCAAACGTCAATAAACCCTCCCGTACTGTCTCCTCTCCTGACTTTCCGCGCAGTGCGACGGCATCATCTTGGACCTCAGCAACACCTCCCTGGAGGGCATCGCCGTGCTCAACATTCCCAGCATGCACGGCGGCTCCCACCTGTGGGGCGAGACCAAGAAGAGGCGGAACTACAACCGCATGAGCAAGAAGGCTCCTGAGCGGATGCCGGCCTGCACCGTCACGGACGCCAAAGAGCTCAAGTTTTGCGTGCAAGGTGAGTCGGTGCGGGACGAGTAGAACGCGCTGTGGAGTCATGATTTGAATCATTCAAATATATGCAGGGTTTCCGTGTACGAATCAGAGACTCACTCATCTACAGTCAAAAGTCATTATGAGTGAAAACCCTGCGGAGAAGTCGATCTACAGACACGTTAATGGAACGACCTGAATAAATGAGCGGGCAAACACAACCAATGCAGATGCTTCCACACAAGGTGCTGTGAAGCAGCTGACGTCATGGTCACAGGAAGAGGGCTCCTTGTTGGCTCGTGTGTTGCAGGAGCACCTGGTGTTTCAATGGGAATCTGCTTTTAGATCTATGGTAAAAGAAACAGGATCGGAATCAGCAACCTGGGAACGAGGGGAACCGTCATCCTGGCGAAAGCCACTTAGCGTTGGGATTCTTCCTTTGACGCTTGTCGTCAGATTCGTATGAAACTTCGCTTTGTGTTTGGTGTGAACACATTTCTCCCCGATTGGCCGCTGGATCATTTATATCTATTTGCGAAAAAACAAAGCCCAGATGACGTCCGCCCGCTCCCTGGCGGACGTCAGCGGCGTCGGAGGATCTCGACGCGTCACGCAAATATTTCGTTAGAGTTCACAAATGACGCGTTTGCGTCGCGTTTCGTGTGAAACGCACCTAAAGAGGGACGTGTCACTGCACATCAACACGAGTGATTGACAGTGATCACCTTCATCCTGATGGGACTGGTCTCTTCCAGGACCTCGTGTCCTGACCCAGCTGCGACCGACTGGCTCCATCCAGTTTATTCGGAGGTCTAATAGTGATTCTCAAGATGAATCTCATGACCCCTCAGATTTGACCTGGGACCTGTGAGCATCATATTTAACAAGTGAGCGTTCTGTCGACACCTTGAAACCACCTCCAGGTACAGAGACAGTCGGGATGGGAGTATTGAGTGATCGAGCGAGCACATGCAATGTGGCCTTTAATCTATTGAAGCAGCAGGTGGCAGAGTGGATAAAGACCTTTTTCCAGCCGAGAAGTGTTCAATGTCTCAGTCGGCTGCAAGTGTGAAAGAAAAAGCGATTATTGAGAGAGAAGGAGCTGGCGGGAGTCAGACGTTGAACAGTCTGGTGCTTTGTGCTGTTCTCTACTCGTCCCTGGGGACAGGAAGTGCTGGCAGGTCTGGTATCTTCAGGACAATGATAACCGCCGAACATCTGTTTCAGATGAGAGCCTTGAAATGACCTCCAGATGTTGGAGAGGAGACGGTGAGCAGATAAATGAAGAGGCTGTGTGTCAGATACTGAGCTTGTCCAGTGCTCAGATCCGTATGTGTGTAAATGTAGCGAGGCTCAGTGGGGCAATCACCGTACCGCCTCTTTAATAATATAATATTTGTGTAATAACATTAATAATGTTCAGTCATGTGATATTAAATCCAGATTAGATCATCTCTTTACTGTTCTCTAAAAAGCAAAATTGTCCTAAGAACTTTAAAGATAAAGAAAGTTAAGGTTCCTGATAATGAAAAGGTTGTTGTCACCAGAGGAGAGCAACCTTCCACTGGATGTAGTTTCTGAAAAGGCGTAAATACAAAAACCCAGACGACAGCAAGTTTGTATTTCCATTAAGGTTTTGTCTGTTTACATCTGTGATGTGATGAATCATTCATTTAATATACTCTACAGGGTGTGTATGTTTTTCATCTTTCAAGTCCAAAGTTACTGTGGTGAGAGTTCCAATCAGTCAAACAAACAAAAACACATTGACATGTAAAAGTTGATCCATATTTATAATGTGTTACTTTTTTAAAAACAGCTGATTCCACCTGTGCAACTTGTAGTCACACACATGGTCCACACGTCACCCGGCTCTCGCCAAGGTTTCTTCTTAATTTGACCCCCGATCCCGTCTCGTCAGCGTCGCTCCGTCTCTGCTGGACTGAACCTTGTTTCCATGGAGACCTCGGGGCTTTGCTGTGGCAGAGACGTGGAGAGGAGAAAGACGCAGGAGGCGGACGACGCGGTGGAAAAGAAATAAGACTGCAGGAATGACGGCGACGACTCATCACAACGAGAACCCGTGCGTTTGTAGCGTTAGAAGAAGATGTGAACCCGACCTCCGTCACCATGGTAACACAAAACTCAACTGATTAGGTTGAGCAAAAAAAGATCGGTGCTCGGCTTGACACGAGCACATCTTTGAGTTTCGAGGCCCTTCGTCGCCATGGCTACTATAATACACACAGGCGGAACAGTCATGGGTACATGAAACAACGTCCTTGGGTTTTGTCGACCCGTCCGTCCGTTGAGTCGACAAAACATCCGGACCACCCACCATTTCCTGATTCCAACAAACACTCAACATTCACTGTGTCTACTGTACATGCATGACAATGAATGTTCCACTAATATTTCCTGTTTACGTTCAGCCGTGCAAACTCAGATTAATGTAAAACGTCGCCGTGACGTTCGTCCAGCACGAATCCGAATACCGGTCGATATCCACGTCTTTCCACAGAGTTTAAAAATATGATTCTACTTCCATCCAGAAATGAGGCCTCTTCTTTTGGGAATAGTTTCTTTCTCAGATCTGCAAACTGTTGTCCGGTTGCTTTTGTGTATGACACACGGAGCTCCCCCTCGACAAGAAGTGGTGTTTTGCAAACTGCTGTAAAAAGCTCAAATTCAAATCCAGAAGAATGAAGCCAGATTCTGAATTTCCAAACCAAATGTGCCGTTTACATCTCCTGTGTCCCAGTCCTGATATTTACATTCTAAATAACGGTGGAATATCGATAAACTGACTGATTCTAATAGTTTAGAACGTTGCTACATGTTGGAAGGTGTGTTATGGAATGTTTTGCTCTCCAAAGATTCGTTCCCTCGGGATTTAACCCTTATTAAATTAGCTTCTCCTGCTAATGCTATTTGGAAAACAGGACTCGGAGAGACGAGTGCTCCAGTTTCAGTTGTGCCAGGTCTGCATCTGTGTGTGTGTGTGTGTGTGTGTGTGTGTGTGTGTGTGTGTGTGTGTGTGTGTGTGTGTGTGTGTGTGTGTGTGTGTGTGTGTGTGTGTGTGTGTGTGTGTGTGTCTGTGTGTGTGTGTCTGTGTGTGTGTGCATGTTTATCACACAACTAATTGTTTGTGGCAGTTTGTTTCTCTGGCACAATGAACTAAAGCTTTTAAATCCATTTGCGGCAGATAATGCAATGATCCAGGTTTACCCAGAGAGAGAGGGAGAGAGTGAAGGAGCCTCGGGCTCCTCTGACCTCAGCGCCGAAGCTTCGCTCCTCTGAGTCGCTGTGGCTCTGCTCTGCTTTTCGTTCTGCACGGACACAAATGACAACTGACACGGACGCACCGAGTCAATTTCAACTTCTAACTCTAATAGAATCACTAGTGTCAGTGCAGTTTAAACATGACATCCTCTACCTGATGTAAAACACTGAGCAGTCCATGTCTATTCACCCTGCACCACACTGTCTGTCCAAAGCAACTCACAATAACCGGTTTTCTTTTATTTCCTGTGTCGGTCATATCAGAGGAGGGCAGGTCGCAATAAGGGAATCGAACCCTCAACCTTCTAACCTTTAAAAGAGGGGGGTCCCCATGCAGTATGGAAACGTGTGTGTGTGTGTGTGTGTGTGTGCGTGTGTGTGTGCGTGCGTGGGTCACAAAAACATTAACATTTATAAAATGTTGAAATCATTGCTTCTTCAGTAATGTAGTTGTAAACAGATGTGTGTTTATTAATGTTCAGTATTTTCTATTCATCATCTGTTTTCTGATCACCCACCAGCCAGTAATAGTTGTAGACTGATGCGCTGATTAACACTAATATCTCACTACGTCATAGTGTTCTATTCGTGCAGTCGTGGAGACATTTAAAAGACGTCGCCCCGTCGTTTCAGGGGTTCCTTTGGGGGAAGCTCACCACCGACTCTGTCGGATAAATGGAATTAAACATCTCCAAAGATACAACGCGCCATGAAAATTCCGCCTCAGGTCAAGTACCACCCCCCTGCTGTAATATCAAGCGGCGGCGATAAAATACGAGCCAAGTAAAAATCTTTTAACATCAAACTCATCCGTATGGAGGGAAGCAGCCGACCCGCCGCAATGAAACGCAGCAGCGAGTCGTCAGTCAGAGGAAACCACAGCGAGGGAACGAGGCCGCCGACAGGAACAGGATTGTCAGCCCCGTCCCACCACCCTGCTCCTACTCTACTTTTATCTCTGGACCATCGCGCCCCTCCCATGTTTATTTCCTCCCTGCTCCTGGATCAGATTTCCTCCTCTTCCTCTGGTGGATGTCGCTGGAGAGGATGCACACAGGCAATTATCACTATTAAATCACCCGCAAATGGTCATAACACTGTTTTTGACCGCGTTAAAATTAAATAAAATTTGATAATTTGTATGATGCTATAAAAACAGGGTGAAACGTCCTGATTGGCAGCTGAGTCTTGACTCGCGATTGGTCGAGTGCGTGTACCAAACCATCACTACTGCGCAGACTCCAGATGACGTCACCAGAGACGTGTCGGCCATCTTTATATACAGCCATTAAGTAACAAGCCTGTTTAAATTCCAGTAATTATAATTGAAGTCAACTTTATTTATTATATTTTTAAAATAAATAGTTACTTTGCTTTTGGCGTTACAGAAACTCTCGACACACGGAAAATAAATAATCGCTTTGCTGCAGTCGTGTTCTTCATGAAGCGAACCAGTGGCTAGCAGGCCAGTTATACGAACACACAGCATGTACGCAGACGACACTGTCTTATATTCCTCTTCTAGAAATAAAACCAGCTGCTTCTCTGCATTTGTACAGTGCATGCTCCTTTGAGAACATGTCCAGACAACAATGAAATTATCTCTCCATCTAACCCCCAAAAATGTTTTTATCTGGTGGAGAGATTGAAGACCGTCCACTCCTTGTCCCTGTGTGAAGTTATAAAGTCAACAGTGGCGTGTTGAGCTACTGTAGCAGCGTAGCTCAGTAAACCCCTACAAACCGCGGATGGTCTTTATTTGCAAAGTGCTTTTGTCAGGACTCGTTACTCGTCCTGACCGGTGGTTGGTGAAGTCCATGTTTTATTGAGTTTCAAACAAGTTGCATAAGAACTGGCAGGACATTTAGAAACCTGCCACCTCAGGTTCCTTGTGTCCGCCCCTTCGTGACTCAGTTGTTTCCCTGCTTGTCCGACGCTCCGTGCACCTCCCTCCACCCGTTACACCCCCCTCCCCTCGCATCACCCCCCCCTCCTCCCAAGGCCCCACAAACCCCCTGCCCACCCTCCAATGTGACACCAATGAGGAGGTTATTTATAGTGCAATCACACACAGAGTCTTTCATATTGTTTTCGTCTCATACAACAGAAAACAGGCGCCTGTAAATATTTTGATTCACCCTCCACCACCACCTTCACCCCCCCCTTCCACCACCACCTTCACCCCCCCCACCACCACCTTCACCCCCCCTCCACCCCTCCACCCCTCCACTACCACCTTCACCCCCCCTCCACCACCACCTCCACCCCTTCCACCACCACCTTCACCCCCCCCACCACCACCTTCACCCCCCCTCCACCACCTCCACCCCTCCACTACCACCTTCACCCCCCCTCCACCACCTTCACCCCTCCACCACCACCTTCATCCCCCCTCTACCACCTTCAGCCCCCCCCCCCCCCCTCCTCCTCCACCACCCCCCTCCTCCTCCACCCCCCCCCTGCGAGGCTGTACATAGAGTCCTGGTCTGAGGCCGCTGACACATTTACTCAGTTAATGAATGGCAGCTCGTCAAGAGGCCGGTCACTTACTAACCGGATGGGAATGGAAAACGATGACAGGAGCATTATTCTTTAATCATCTTCATATGTTTCGTTCCCACGATTGTTTCCTCCCATCTGGAGAAAACACAACAAAATCATATTCCGAGTTCCGAGCTGGAGTTGGCATGTGGAGCCTGGGGCATTTCTTTTTTTTCCTTTTTTGGTACTGTATCATAGTAACACAGTGTTCTTTGTCAAAGGGCCAAGTGCTCTCCCCCGTAACTTCACCTCCGTTGTGAGCTGCAGTTCCTCTTGACCATCTGCCACGACTCTTACCACCCTGCGACAATAACAGGCCGGCTTTTTGGGGAGGGAGGAGGAAGAGTGGGCGGAGGAAGGATGCACAAATATGCCTGCTGATAATTATAGCCCCGACACCTCGAGCTGATGCACAATGAGAAGCTGCAGCTTTGTTCCTCGGGGAGATTCATAATTCATCTTTCAGTTTCTAATTGAAGCGTTTGTTATAAATAACTCAGCACTGAATTTTAAACTGAAGGATTAAAGATAACTTTTATTAGAGAGTCAACTATTGTCATCCTCCTGGAGCTCCGTCGTCAGGCTCGTCTCACTGTGTATTCAGGGTGAGCACAAACAACAATGACTGAACTAACTATTACATTTCTTGTCCATTTATCAGCCAGTTATTAGTGAAATAGTGAAAAGATATTGATCCCAGTCAATAAAGTTCTTGTTCTGTCTCGACCAACAGTCCAGAACCTCAGTGAGAAGGAAGATATCGTTGCATTCGAGAAGCTGACAACAGCATTTTTTCCTCAAACTTACAATGAATCAATTGTTAAAGTAATTGATTCTTGTTTATAATCATTAAACCAGGTATTTGTGGCAATTATATCTGAATGGGTTTGAGACTACAGTCAGAAATACAACCAACTTTAATCTTTGATTTATTTCCATCTCACTTTTGATCATTTTTGTTTCACACTTTGATATAAATGTGTATTTTCATCTTTATTTGTTATATATAGTATATTGGTGTATGTCTGTGTTATGGAAACTGAGCCTGTGTCACGTGTTTACAAGTCACCAAAAAGTACAGTTGCAGCGGTCAAACTTTCCAATAGATTTCACTTTAGTTCAGATTAAATTATTATTTTTCAAAGTCTGTCTCCAGCAAAAGAATCTTTCCGTCCTTTTCTCCCGAGCTCCGCAAATAAAATCTGCTACAAAACAAAAACCCCGTCCCTCCCTGAAGCACAACTCAAGTGTTCCATAACCACTGAGCCAGAGGAAATTAAAATGAATACAAAGATTCTTCCCTCGTGTCGTCGCAGGCAGGACGGTGGAGTTTACACAACAAACAGTCGCCCGTCCTGCTGAGCTCTCGGGCACAAGGTGCTTTCGCCTGAATGTGACCGATGAGGTCGTCTTTGTCTTCTGCTGACACGAGACCTCGGCTCAGCTTCTTCTTCATGAGACGTTTTATCAAAAGACACTTTTTCTCCACACATGAGAACCACTTGACCCCTAATCTTCTGTTGAGGGTTGTTCTGGGAAATAGATGGCATGTCATTCAATAGATCCAGGATTTCAAGGATAAGAGATGAGATGAGTTAAGGTATGAGAAAATAGATGAGATGAGATGAGATAATAGATGTGATGAGATAATAGATGTGATGAGATAATAGATGTGATGAGATAATAGATGAGATGAGATAAGAGATGAGATGAGTTAAGGTATGAGAAAATAGATGAGATGAGATGAGATAATAGATGAGATGAGATGAGATAAGATAATAGATGAGATGAGATGAGATAATAGATGAGATGAGATAATAGATGAGATGAGATGAGATAAGAGATGAGATGAGATAATAGATGAGATGAGATAATAGATGAGATGTGATGAGATAATAGATGAGATGAGATGAGATGTGATGAGATAATAGATGAGATGAGATAAGAGATGAGATGAGATGAGATAATAGATGAGATGAGATGAGATGTGATGAGATAATAGATGAGATGAGATAATAGATGAGATGAGATGAGATAATAGATGAGATGTGATGAGATAATAGATGAGATGAGATAATAGATGAGATGAGATGAGATAATAGATGAGATGAGATGAGATAATAGATGAGATGTGATGAGATAATAGATGAGATGAGATAATAGATGAGATGAGATAATAGATGAGATGAGATGAGATAATAGATGAGATGTGATGAGATAATAGATGAGATTAGATAATAGATGAGATGAGATAATAGATGAGATGAGATAATAGATGAGATGAGATAATAGATGAGATGAGCTAATAGAGGAGATGAGATAATAGATGAGATTAGATGAGATGAGATAATAGATGAGATGAGATGAGATAATAGATGAGATGTGAT
Source organism: Scophthalmus maximus (assembly GCF_022379125.1). Classification (NCBI taxonomy): domain Eukaryota; kingdom Metazoa; phylum Chordata; class Actinopteri; order Pleuronectiformes; family Scophthalmidae; genus Scophthalmus; species Scophthalmus maximus. The sequence continues at coordinate 1,550,730 of NC_061528.1, forward strand.
GAGATAATAGATGAGATGAGATAATAGATGAGATGAGATGAGATAATAGATGAGATGAGATGAGATAATAGATGAGATGAGATAATAGATGAGATGAGTTAAGGTATGAGATAATAGATGAGATGAGATGAGATAATAGATGAGAAGAGATAATAGATGAGATGAGATAATAGATGAGATGAGATAATAGATGCGATGAGATAATAGATGAGATGAGATAATAGATGAGATGAGATAATAGATGCGATGAGATAATAGATGAGATAAGAGATGAGATGTGATGAGATAATAGATGAGATGAGATAATAGATGAGATAATAGATGAGATGAGATGAGATAATAGATGAGATGAGTTAAGGTATGAGATAATAGATGAGATGAGATAATAGATGAGATGAGATAATAGATGCGATGAGATAATAGATGAGATAAGAGATGAGATGTGATGAGATAATAGATGAGATGAGATAATAGATGAGATAATAGATGAGATGAGATGAGATAATAGATGAGATGAGTTAAGGTATGAGATAATAGATGAGATGAGATAATAGATGAGATGAGTTAAGGTATGAGATAATAGATGAGATGAGATGAGATAATAGATGAGATGAGATGAGATAATAGATGAGATGAGTTAAGGTATGAGATAATAGATGAGATGAGATGAGATAATAGATGAGATGAGTTAAGGTATGAGATAATAGATGAGATGAGATAATAGATGAGATGAGTTAAGGTATGAGATAATAGATGAGATGAGATAATAGATGAGATGAGATGAGATAATAGATGAGATGAGTTAAGGTATGAGATAATAGATGAGATGAGATGAGATAATAGATGAGACTTTATTAATCCCACATCGGAAAAGTTCACTTGTTACAGCAGCAGCAAGAGTCAAAGGCGTCAAGGAACAGAAGAGAAGGAAAATCATGAATAAACGCTTATATACACAATATAATAATGTTTTACATACAGGCAGGAAATGATGAGATAGTTTGAGAACAGAGATAATGAGGATGATATAAGTAAATGAATAAAAGCACATTGTAGATATCTTGTCCTCCAATAAAAATTCTGAATATACAAATATCAGTTTAACGAGGCGAGGCAACTTTATTTGTATAGAGTACAGTAAATTATTAACAATATGCAATTAAAGTGCAAAGTACAGACAAGATGTTCACAATATTAAAACAGAAGAAAGAATCTGTATATATATATAAAATATAATAAAATGACAGTGGAAGGGAATGAGAACAGTTATAAGATATCAACAAATAAATAAACAGTAAAAAGAAATGAGTGTTAAAAAGGTATTGAGAAATATTCACTACATTCTAAGCGTGTTGTCGTTAGATAATAATAAATTCTCCAGTTTTCCTCTGCACCGCAGACAAAGTAGTGCAGCGCAGGCGGCCTAAGCGCCTCTCGCTCGGTGAAGCAATGCCATCCCGTCCCAGAATGCACCGCGGCCCGCGTTACGCAAGAGGCTGTTCTATTCTATTCTTAGCTCTACCTCGCTGAGGACGAACAGCGGCGGTTGCCTGAGAGTCAGAAAAGCGCAGGGATCTGATGAGGTGGGAAACCGGCGCAGTGGGCTCCTCGCTCTGCCATCAGGCTCCCACGCGGGGCAGGACGCCCTGCCCATATTTGGTGCAGGGAGGAAGTCGGGGTGGAGGGGGCGGGAGAGCGAAGGAGGCAGGGGGGTGATGTACTTGATATTACAAGAAGAAAAAGAAACGTACAGTGTGAATTGTGCTGCTTTAAAAGTCCTCACATAGGACCAGTGAGCACATCTTCACATCCAGCCTCTGGTTTTCCCTCCGTCATGTGTCGCGTCCGTCGTGTCGCCTCGATCACGAGTCTCTTCCTCTCTTTGACCTGATTGCTGCCCGATCCCATCTCGATTATTTCCTGGAAAGCTCTGCAGAGACAGAAACATGCAGGACACGGGAGGAAAAGCCCGCGGCTGACGCACGACAACGCTCATGTGAGCAGATCGCGGCGGCTTCCATGTAGGACACGGAGATCAAGGCCTTTAGTCTTTATTTATTTATTTAGATTCATTTCTGGAATTCTGTAAATCTACGCCGGAACACGGTGGGAATTAATTCTACATTCCACATTTGACAGATGGATTCCAGTGTTTAGTTTTATCCACGGAGGATTATCACCTGACTGCATGTTCATCGTCCGGGTTCCTTGTTCTTCTCTCATACAGATAAATGAAAGAACATATTTTTCTATGTTTTTTCCGTGGTGGAGACCAAAATCAGAGCTTCATCTGGGGAACTTTTCAAAAGAATATTCATGCTCTTTTCCCTCGATGTCATTCACTCAAACTTCAGTTCAACGTATAAAACAATAACACTGTCAAATAAAATCAAGCTTGAAACATTCTTTATGTTAACGCCCACACTTCTCCTGTAATGAAGAAGAGAGGAGGAGCTCACGGACTCTGAGCTGAGTCATTTCAAAGTGTTGGTTCTTCACTTGAAGTCTGAAATACTGAAGACAGCCGGTGACTCGCAGCCACAGAGTTGTTCTCTCGTAGTTGTTGTTGCCTCACATGCAGACACGCACAAGAAGCCTCCGATGACCTCGCTTTCATCCCCAGTCGTTTGTCCAAGTTGCATCATTAGTGTGTCAGAAACTGTGTCACGTTGGTTGAATACCTTTGTTCTTCATCACCTCCTCTGAACCTGAAGGGCCGTGAGTCATCGTGAGCCTCGAAACACAACACTGAACTGTTCAGGCTCGGAACCAGGCAGACAGACAGAGAGATGGACAGACAGGCAGAGAGACAGACAGAGAGAGAGAGAGACAGGCAGAGAGACAGACAGACAGAGAGACAGACAGAGAGACAGGCAGACAGAGAGACAGAGAGAGAGGCAGAGAGACAGGCAGACAGAGAGAGAGACAGACAGAGAGACAGGCAGGCAGAGAGACAGACAGACAGAGAGACAGGCAGGCAGAGAGACAGACAGACAGAGAGAGAGAGAGAGAGACAGGCAGACAGAGAGACAGAGAGAGAGGCAGAGAGACAGGCAGACAGAGAGAGAGACAGACAGAGAGACAGGCAGGCAGAGAGACAGACAGACAGACAGAGAGACAGGCAGACAGACAGAGAGATGGACAGACAGGCAGAGAGACAGACAGAGAGAGAGAGAGAGACAGGCAGAGAGACAGGCAGACAGAGAGACAGGCAGACAGAGAGAGAGACAGGCAGACAGACAGACAGACAGACAGACAGACAGACAGGCAGACAGACAGACAGACAGACAGAGAGACAGACAGAGAGATGGACAGACAGACTGACAGACAGACAGACAGACAGAGAGAGAGACAGACAGACAGAGAGAGAGATGGACAGACAGACAGACAGACAGAGAGGCAGAGAGACAGACAGGCAGAGAGACAGACAGGCAGACAGACAGACAGACAGACAGACAGAGAGACAGACAGGCAGACAGAGAGAGAGACAGAGAGGCATACAGAGAGACAGACAGAGAGACAGACAGAGTGGCAGGCAGACAGACAGAGAGACAGACAGACAGACAGAGAGACGGACAGACAGACTGACAGACGGACAGACAGACAGACAGACAGACAGACAGACAGGCAGGGAGACAGAGAGACGGACAGACAGAGAGACAGACAGGCAGGGAGACAGACAGACAGACAGACAGACAGACAGACAGGCAGACAGACAGGCAGACAGGCAGCGCTGCCCGTCGCAGCTTGTCTGGGGGCGTGGCGGTGGACCGGGACCCTCGGGGGACGGTTTGACCGGTTCTCTCTCAAATATTCCTTCTCTTTCTGCTGCTGATGCACAACAGGATCGTCTGCAGCCGCCAGTCAATCAAGTAGATTCTTCACATTCATCTAGATTCTCTGTGGGAACATGATATCACGAGAAACTTTCATCTTTGCGGTTCAGATCTTCACTGTTCTGTTTTTTGTTTCCACTGCCTCCAAAATCACTTATCGCACAAGAGATTCACATCCAGAAGTAGAAATTCCCTCCCTTTGAAATGCTTCCACAACAGATCACTCCCTACTTGAATATCACGGTGCGTCGTGTTTTCCGTGCTGGACACATGCTGATTATTATTAATACAAATGGGGATTTGTAACTGAACCTGCCGCGTCTCCCTGTGATTCACTGTCTCCGACTCAAGCTCTCTCCGTAACCCTTCTCCATCTCCAGACTTCAGCGACCAGCTGCTGGAGGTCGTGGGCCTGGAGGGGGCGATCGAGATGGGACAGATCTACACCGGACTGAAGAGCGCCGGACGCCGACTGGCTCAGTGCACCAGCGTCACCATCAGGTCAGGGCGTCCCGCCTCTTCATCCCTTCACCGTCGTTGTCTCTTCCCTCTGCTCAACCACCTGGAAACTGCACAATATGAATCCACCTCCATTCGACACACGCGTGATCAAAAATGTATTTCCTTCTGAGTGTTCTTGTGCAGTCGAAGGATAAAATCCCTGCAGCGTCCAAACAATAACACGCATGTACCTGTTCAATTATACATTTGGTCTTCGTGCTTTTACTAAGTGGAGCAGAGAACTGACGCACGCTCGCAGGATGAGAGACGACCTGTGAAGGACATTAGAAGAAAAACATGGATTCACGAAACAAAACAAAAAATAAAATCGTCTCATATCTCCTAGATACAAAGCTTCTGGATTTCAGCTGCTGTTGTCTGTTAGAATGACGACCAGCGGTTTGATATGAATTAATCTTAAAATGGTTTTAAGCTCACTTTGTTTTAGATCATTCATTGTTGAAAGGCAAAGCTGAATTATTCATACTCCACATTTCCAAGTAAACCTATCTATCATTTTGAAAATGTCATTTTAAAATAAAGAGAAAATTCAAAGTGCTTTACAGAGGCAAAAAGAACATTGGAACAAAATAAAAGAATTAAAAAAAACATTGTGACAGAATAAAATGAGACGTTCAATAATATGAAGAAGTAAGACTTAATATGTAAGATCAAAATAAAATGCAAGTACAGTAGAAATGTGCAGTTACGGTGCAGTAATGAGAATGCGACAAAGGAAATGATGCACAGCAGAGATTTTAGTTTAGACTTGAAGGAGCCGAGTGTTGGGACACGAGGACGAGCACAGATTCACGTCGGCAGCCAGAATCACACACACACGCAAAAATATAAATATCCTTATCTACAACAAACCTCCATCTTTCCTCAAACTTAACCAAAGTGCTTTTGTTGCCTTAATGTGTGGATGTGAACCTCGGCCTCAGAAACTGTGTCGTCTCTGAATCAACGGTTAAGAACGTCCGACTGCTCCGTGGACACATTCTACACTTTACACACTTTGTCTTTATCGTTCAGATGTTTTTATTTGCTGTTGCGAGACTCGGCCCATTGATGGAGTCGCTGCAGCCGAGAAGTGACAAGTTTACAAGTTGCTCTCTCTCCCACTTGGTCGGTGAAAAAAAGAAGAAAAAACTGAGCCTCACATTTTCCTGGAGCTGAAGTCAGAGAGCATTCATCACACTCATTCTCCCATACAGTGTTTCTGCAGCCCTAAACCAACTGTGTGTGTGTGTGTGTGTGTGTGTGTGTGTGTGTGTGTGTGTGTACAGTGGATCTGTGAGTTTAAAGAGTGGGGGCCTGTCTGGGTTTGGGTCTCGTGGGAACAAAGGGTGCCCTGTCCTGGGACAATGTGTGTGTGTGTGTGTGTGTGTGTGTGTGTGTGTGTGTGTGTGTGTGTGTGTGTGTGTGTGTGTGTGAACAGGCCTCTCGTGCCTCTGAGGTGTGTGTGATCTGACCTTCACGACCTCCGACCCCACCCTGATCCTCTCTCTCTCTCTGCAGGACGTCCCGGCGGCTGCCCATGCAGATTGATGGCGAGCCCTGGATGCAGCCCCCCTGCACGGTGAGACTGAACATACACTTCTACTGTATGTGGAGACTTTTGTTTTGCCTCCCAGGTTTCAGGACAGTTGTAGCTCGGGACGCACTGATATGAAAATTGTTCGCCGAAACTGAAAATGATGGAACACTTGGCCGAATGCCGAATGCGTTTTCCACAGTTTTTCATTTATTTCTCCAAAATATTTTTTTTTCTTAATTTAAATTTTTTTTTTTAATATTTATTTGTTAATTTAAATTTTTTATATTTATTTAAAATTTTTATATTTATTTAGTTAATATACATTTTTTATAAAATAATTTAGTTAATTTAAATTTTTATACTTATTTTCGTAATTTTTTTTATTTTTTTTATTTAGTTCATTTTTATGCGTCACTCTCTGACATTTTAAAATGCTTCCACACTGCCGACATGTTTGCAGCACGCAAATCCTTCCACCGGTCGCTATTTGATCGCGTCATGTGCTTTTTTTTGCTATTTCAGCCGAATCATTTCGGTTGCCGAACATTCGCCGCGTCCCTAGTTTTAGCGAAACACAACATCTGGTCCTTGAGGCGCCACAGTGGGTTTGGTCGTTCAGGGCAGCAGCTCCTGGCTCTCTTAAGTCGTCAGCAGGACGGGTGGTGTCAGAGACGTGACCCTGCAAACACCAGCCAGACCAGGACCTGCACCTGGACCTGGACCTGCACCTGGACCTGGACCTGCACCTGCACCTGCACCTGCACCTGGACCTGCACCTGGACCTGGACCTGGACCTGCACCTGGACCTGCACCTGGACCTGCACCTGGACCTGGACCTGGACCTGGACCTGGCAGGTTTAGGGAGTTTAGGGCTCTGCTGCGTCGCCAGTCAGGAGACAGACGTCAGCTAGTGCCACTGCTCCAGTGAGTCGGACTCGCAGGAGAACTGGTGTCCAACCACCTGTAAACACGTGTCAATCTGGATCCTAACACTGATGAACTCCACCATGTGTCCGACTCAGCTTTCATCCTGCCTTGTCCTCGTTTCCCTGCTCTTTTGTTCACCGTCCTCCGCTGCAACCCCCCCCCCCCCCAGCCTCAACCTCCTACACCATCAGCCTGCCTATGTTTTTCAAATCAAATCTGTTTTTGTTTAATTATCTGTATTTATTCATCCTTCTTGAACCATTTTTCATTTTGTCGTATCAAACCTTGGCGGGGGCAGAGGATCGGAAGCCTTCTGTTCTGTTCTGTGGTTTTTCTACACAAGGTCGCAGAGACTGGTTTCATAACAGTCAGGAAGCGATGACCTGGATTTTTTCTGTAAGAATATGTAATAACTGTCATCATCCTGATTTCTGATTCTTGCAGATCCGGATCACACACAAGAACCAGGTCCCCATCTTACTGGGGCCGCCTCAGAAGACGCCCTTCTTCTTCTTCAAGAGACGCAACCAGAGCCGCGACTAGGACCCAAAACACACACACGAACCCCCAACACACACACACACGCACACAATACAGTACACACACACACACACACACACACACACACACACACACTGACAAGTGGAACATTCCTGACGTCTGGATGCCGACAGACAATTCATTCCCAAAGGACTCTGCGGGCGACAGCCTTCGAACTGACAGGACTCTCTCGGTACGACGTACCGACCTTCGACCTGTGACCATCCTCCTCCAGGCCTCAGGGTCCCAGTCATGGATTTTAATCTCACTCGCCACAGTCCAAGCAGCCCCCAGATTAAAAGAATTAGCCATACACCAGTGCTGCACTGCCTGCTACTGTACACACGACTGTGGTGCTGGGTTTCCCTCGCGTCACGAGGAGGCGACGGACGGGGTGAAGCGACGCAGGTCGTACGACGAAACTCCAAACACAGTACAAAGAGACGGAGCTTCAGTGCAGAGCGATGTGGCTGTTCACGAGTAAACAGAGTGAAAACCCACCTGTATGAATAATGCAACAGTGGTTCCTTGTAAGGGCGCTCGCACATGGGGCGTCCCGGCACAGCGACGAGGGCGACGGGGGAGGGGCCTCATCCATTATTGACTCGTTCAGTTTGTGGGCCGACGGCAGTGGAGCGTGACAGTCGTGGTCTGGACTGGGTGGAAACACACAGGGACGGGGTTTCAGCCCCCTGGCGTCACTGGCCTACAGAGAAAGACAAAATGCTCTAAACAATATTTACAGACTGTAGATGATCCGGCTCTGGACTGCAGGCGCCTGTCAGTTATGGACATATATAAATGTATTTTACTTCTTAAACTGATTTGTCCTCTGAGGTTGCACCAACTCGCCGGGACACTTGTCGGGGGTTGAAATAAATCCCGGGTGCACACGAGCCGGGGGGGGGGGTACCAGAGCATTGACAGGCGACCTAAATTTACCCCTCTCCTCCAGTGAAACCTTACGCCTGATTACCACCGTGTCAGACATCGAGTCACAATGTCAAGTGCGCTGTCGCTGGTGCACGCCCCCCCCCCCCCCCCCCCCCCCCCCCCCCCCACAGGAGCAGAACTTGTGTTTCCATCACAGAATGTGGAGCATGTGTCATTTTATAAGGAATGGATCCATGTTACTGTCCCCGCAAAACATATTCTGCAGTATGTGTGCAGACAAGAGTATATGTATATTTCTGGAAAATAAGAGTAGCTCACATATTCTGTACTCAGAGTTGAGTTTGTTTTTTTTGTTATACTTTTAATATACCTTTGTTATTATTGTAGAGGGGTTCAGATCAGTATTCTTCAGCGTGCGGAGCCGCAGTCGCTCTCTGACGACAGTTCTCCACTTCTGTCCGACTCACATCCGTGTGGAGCCAGGAGCAGCTGGACCCGGAGGAAGTCTCTTGAATACCTGAGACTCTGAGGTCGAACTGAAGAGGCCTCTTGGTGTGACAAGAACATCTTGTCAATGCCCGTTCACGCTGGAGCGTTTAGTTTCGTCTGAGTGAAACTACTTTAAAGACCATGTGTCGTGGTTCACGTCCCGTCGGGGATTTTCACCCGTATCGGAGGAATTTACCGATACTGCAGTCGGCACATCTCGTCATTTCGTCAATCACAATAACACTAGAGCTCGGAAAATTCACTGAAAATCAGAGTCACGCGTGATGGTGTTGAAGCTCGGATGAACTGTGCGTGTGATGTGAAGTGGACGTTAGTGGACAACTGTCCTGCATCCTGCTGCTGAGCTCTGCACATTGATGCTGCCGGGCAGATTGAGACTGAGCTCCGCTGACGGGGTCGGGCTGCGACGCCTTCACACCCTGGTTCCCTTTAAAGTCCCACGAGTCCTGTCCTCTCACGGCCGGGACGACGGGACGCATCAGACGAAGATAAACACACGTCATATCCTCCGTCGTGGACACACCCGCTGGTAGAACAGAGTGCATGTTTACAGTAGCTCTACACTTCTTGAACCGAGGGTTTGAGAGTGTGTGTATTTGTTCTGACGTTCCCTCACATCGCCGCATGCCCCAACAGTGAGGACGAGACCAATCACACATATTCATGCTTAACGATTCATATCTCAGACATTTCTTTGTTGTGGATTTTACTTTTTTATTTTATTTTATTTTGCAGGGGGGGGGGGGGGGGGGGGGGGGGCAGGTCGCATGTTTAAGAAAAAGCAGAAGAGATGCTGTGTTGTTTAAAAAAAAAAGACGGAATTCCCACATGAAGTTTTTCCAACATTGCAAAATCAATCTGAAGATTTAATGTCGGATCAAAGGGCAGCAACATGAAGGACACACACACACACACACACACACACACACACGCACACACGCACACACGCACACCCGCACTCTCTCACACACACACACACACGCACACACACACATTCTCACACACACACACACACACACACACACATGCACACACGCACACTCTCACACACACACACACACACACTCTCACACACACACACACACACACACACACACACACACACGCACACACGCACACACGCACACCCGCACTCTCTCACACACACACACACACGCACACACACACACACACACGCACGCACGCACACCCGCACACTCTCACACACACACACACACGCACACACGCACACACACACACACACATGCACACACGCACACACACACACTCTCACACACACACACACACACACACACTAACTCACACACACGCACACACACGCAAGCACGCACAAACACACACACACACACACTCTCTCACACACACACACACACACACGCACACTCACACACACACACACACACACTCACACACACACACACACTCACACACACTCTCTCAAACACACACACACACACACGTCTGAGGGAATTTCCGATTTGTGTCACCGCAGCTCGTGTCTGTTCTCGCCCTTTAAACGAATCGATGCCTTAACACAGACGAGACGCTCAGCTCACACAGGACGACCGAGGAAATCAGAATGATAAATATTTGCAGCGACAGTTACAGTTGGGATCTTTAGGCACTATAATGTATTTGAACTGATTTGCTCTAAACGCAGCGTCAGTGTCAGTTGAAGAATCACTGATCAACTGAAGTTCGTTAGAGAACTGAGGTTTAGGTTTTAATCTCCGTCCGTCTTCATCTGCATATTGAAGCAAGTTGTCTTTTACGATAAGGAAACAAAAACCAAAGCCAACGATGTGTGACTCACATTGATTTGATATAATCTCCTGAAATCCTTATTTCCTTGAATCAGCTGAGCAAACAGTTTGAACTGTTCCGTGTGCAGTCACGGTGTGGAAACACTTGTCAAGTTGAATAAAGTCAGAGAGAAGAAAAGTGAAATGTCACCAGACTTTTTATTCTGTTTTCATCCTTCTCAACCATTTCACTGAACTCAGACATCCAGAGCCGAGCTCTCAATTCTGTTCTCCTCCTCCCAGCAGGTCGGACATGTCTTGTGTTTCTGAGCAGGAGCTCTCAGTGAAAGACAAATCATAGTATTATCAGAGATACAGTTGTCGCTGCCTCTTCAGCGGACGGAGAAAAGTCCTCGTCACTCAAACCTGCTGACGGTTCATAAAGTGTCACATCTCTTGTCACGTGACATGTTGAGACCAAACTGGAAACATCTCCGAGGGACATCACGTCCAACACAAGATGGAATACGTCACCGGGTGAAAGAAGTGAATCCGGAGACGGAACCGGCTGCCCCTCAGAACAAGTTCAACATATTATCATTTCCATGTGAGGGAAAGTTTGAGGGAGAATGTTGGACGAGAAGGTCGATATCTAGATGACGGGCGTCTGTCAGAGCCAATCAAACGTTTCCTCTACATGTCCCATGTTACATTCATCAATCAATCAACTCATCACATCCCCCCCCCCCCCCGTCCCACCTCTGAGGCAAAGAACCGGTGGGATCCGGTTCTCGTCCCGGGACTGAGGAGCGGTATCGAGTGACATCAGAGGCCCGACCGCGTGTCGATACGTTAAAAATCATCAAACCGTAGAAGTCGGGTCACGAATCAGATGTCGCGCCTCAAATCACTGCAGCTTCAGGGGATGAAAACAAAGATACTGTACATGACCAAGAGGATGATCTGGTTAATGAACTGTGTGATCTGGGGGGGGGGCTCTCAGCCCACTGAGGGTCAAGGGCAGAACGACCCTCGTGTTGTCCAGGACCTGATTGGAGGGAAGAGGTCGACGAATCAATGTGTCTCTTCTGTACGCCCCCCCCTACGTGGGCTGCGTGCGTGACTCTGATTGGCTCGTGGACGTGCGTCTGACGCCGGCGCGTCGCTAAATCCGTCAGGGAGTCTTTCCTTTGCGGTTCTTTCTCCGCGACAGCTCGCCGCCTCAACTTCCTGTGATTGGTCCGAAAGTCCGAAACCATCCAAGAGATGTTTTCACTCTTCACTACTGACGAACTGAACCTTTTTATCTTTCATAAAGAAAATGTCTGCTCGGTCAACTAACACAGTGACACACTGACAGCAGACACTCTACTCTCCTTGTGATAAGTCTTCATGTGACATGATCAGGATGTGTCTGTGTGTCGCCGGATAAAGACACAGACCTCATCACTGTTTATCTTCACCGATTAAGACGCGAGTCACCGACGACTTCGGCAGCTCAGATCCAGACCTGGAGGAAACGTCAGTGAACAAACGATGCGACGACGACGGCGTGAAGACGCCCGTGTGTTTGTTTGCCCACTGGACTCCAGTTCATGTCCACAACTACAGAAGTCACCAGAGTAAACTTAACAAAGATCAATGCTGGAGGGGAAAAACTGTATTTTGATCCTTTACTTAAATAGGAAATAGCAGAACTATACTTTAAGAATACTAAGTATAAGTATCAAAGTATTTTTCGCTGAATGTCCGATGGAAAGTCTCAACAGTTGAAGAGTTCCTCCTGCAGAAGAAGGACTCTGGATCCACGTGTTGTTGCAGAGGAGCTGGAGCTTCTTTCCCACTGACTCTATCCTTCTCCTGACACTGTTCAGGGAAACGTCGTCGTTCAAAGGAATTCCTGGATCTTATCAGTTCATCTGGATCCAGAGTTTCACTGGGATCTTCTCCGGATCATTCCTAACCCCTCGGCAACAACTCCTGCAAATGCGTTTGGTGGTTGCTGTTTAGTTTTTTGCAGTAATCCCTCTGACCCCTCACGTGGCCCCCAGGCCTTTGTGCCTCTGGGGAGGTTGGGCCTCGACCAGCAGGCGGACCGCGACAGAAGACGCTGGAGACATTCTCTTCATCACCATTTGGGTTTAGAAACCTTCATTCGTCCCAGAAAGACCTGCAGGACTCTGGGCCTCCGCCGATTCGTGTCGTGCCGAAGCAGCAGAGACACGCGGGGATGAAAGAGGAAAAAGTCAGAGAAAGACGGAGCGTTGAGTGAAGAGCGCGAGCGAGAGGAGAAAGAGAAAGAGCGAGAATAAAAGGAAGCGTGGTTACGCAACGCGGAGCCTCAGAAGCGTCTGCCTGTGGCGAGGCCTGTGGAGCCCGGCTGCTAAGATAACAAGGCAGGAATTATCTTCCAAAGTGCTATTAATAGCGGGCGAGTCCCATCTTGTCCCTCAGCGAGCGAGCGTCCTGCGCCCGGAGCCACGACTTTCCCTTTTTAAACCCCGTTTGAAATGTGCATTTTTGACAAAACCTGCGAGCCGAGACCGACTCGGGGGTTTTCACAGTGAAGGAGTCTCGCTCTCACCCGCTGGTGACCAGACCAAAGGTCAAAGGTCACTGACGGGACGAAGAGAAGATGAGTGGAGTTGAATGGTCCAGTCACTAACTCGTCTGGAGGACGGTCGGTTGTTTGTGCTGAGCTGAGGTTCAAAGTTCTTTTCCTTGAAAGACGCAGTCGACAAAACAAAGTCTGTCCCGGAGCTTTCAGTCATTGATGAACCTTTGAATCAAAGTCTGTTTGAAAATGAACAAAAAGAAAAAGTCCCGCTCCTCGTCTCGTCTCCGGGCCACGTTCGTCCGTTGCCACAGACGCAACATATCCAACTCGTTGTGCATAATGCAGCCGTGTGAATCTGTGGATTATTCTCCTAAAAACCAATACATGCAAAAAATATTCCTCCATGTTATCATAATTAGTTTTCAGTTTTAGTTTTTTTACGTTTTGGACCTTTAAGTTTAAATTGATGCAAAAAAAATTGTTGTTGTAGTTTTTCTCACTCTATGGGACTATACAAATAAAATATGATTGATTGATTGATTGATTGGTGCTAATACCTGTTTTTTCAAAATAAGTATTTGAATATAATTTGTGACTTTTATACAATAAAAGTGAGTATTTTTATTACTTAAAAGGGCAGTAGGCGATTTTAATATTTAATATATTAAATATATATAATATATATATATAACAACAGTGAGTATTTACACACTGTTTTATTACTTAAAGGGGCAGCAGGCGATTTTAATATATATAAAATCTATATGTAAAATATATGTATATATTTATATATAATATTTAATTTAATATTTCCTCACGGCCCTGCGTGCTACGACCGATGCTACGACTCCGAGGTTTGTCCTCGTGGTTAGCGCGCCAATCTCCCGTACAGGAGGCTGCGGGTTTGATCCCCAAACGAAGAAAAAAAGAAATCGACAACAAACAATCTGTCCCATTAAATCACTCACTGCCCCTTTAAGTCGTTCTGGCCGAGTGAAGGCGTCCTGGTGTCGGGATTAGCCCACATGGCGCTCAGACCTGAGCCTTACATCAGTGTCACACTAACCTACTGTGGAATCCTTCAGGGGAACAGGACATTGGCGTCTTAAACCTCACGTCACACTCCCCCACAGAGAGAGAGGGAGGGAGGGAGAGTCGGCGCGTCGCCCTTTTACATATGGCACATTTATTTAAGGAAAGCAATGAGAACAGCAATGTGCTCGCTCGCTCTCCACACGCCTCCGATGACCACCCACCACATCCGCACAGACCAGGAGGTGCACCGCGCAGGCTCTGGTCTCACTGAGATTTGTTCCTAGGCTTTTTAATGCTTCACACACGTTGTACAATCAAATGTGACAGCGGCTATTTTCTGCTGCCGTCTCCCCTCCACACTTCTCCGTGACAGATCCTGAAAGACGAGCAGTTTGCCTTTGGCCTCTGACCTCTGGTGGGACGAGCAGCAGAGATAGCAGCGCCGTGTATCCTCTGTGTGTTTGTCTGTTCTTACTATTATTGCCCCGGCAGCAGGCTCATAATCTCTGCATCACGGCTGCGGGGGATTTGCCGCCGGATTATAGTTTTCATACCAGCTGCTGCTGCTGGAGTTTGTTGAAAAACGCCTGAGTGACGTTCGTGCCGACGTCGAGTTTTGATACGAGAGATTTTCCCAATTTAGTAACTGAGGTGGTAATGACAGAGGTTATTTATTCATGACCTCTGACCTTCGGGCTTCAACAGCCGCTCCGTCTCGTACATATCTGTCACGCACACATGTTGTGATATCTTACAGTCAGTATTTTAGTCAGGATCTGTTTCTGACTCAGCCAAAAGATGCTCCAACTTTCTGAATGAGATTCTTTCAAAAAATCTTGACACTTTGCCACAAAAGTGTTTTATGAGATGAACAGCGTACCAACTGTGTTGCCTTTATTTAGAGCGAGCGCCGTAAAATGTGGCGGCACTAAAATGAAAAAGGTCGCAGCCTCGATGAAATCACAACAGTTCATTCTCAGGGAAGTACAGTACGACTGCGCTCAGCAGATTCAACTGGCACAAGTTTATGACTTTATGTCTTCGGAAGCGGCGGGAGGAGGAGGATGTTTGCAGATCCTTCACTTAAATAAAAGTGCTAATACCACATTGTAAAAAAATACTGTGTTATGATTAAAAAACCTGCAATGTAGGAAAACATATTCACGTAGGTATTTTTTAATGAATACTTTGTGTAGAACTTTTCCTGATGATTATATTCTTGATTAGTCATTTTTATTGTTGGATTTCTTGCAATTCTTCAAAAAAAATTCACCCAAAGTGACATATTCAAAATTCATCCAAACCTCCAAATTATTGAAATACAGTAGAAACGATTACAATAATTTTAAATCAAAAGCAGCAAATCCTCACATTTGAGAGGCTCGAACCGTTCAACGTCCGGTTCTGGTCACTGACAAATGACTTGATAACAATTATTAAAGTTGTAGTCAGTTTTTAGTTGTTTCTTAATTTGTCATGTAACTAAATCTGTCACATGACTGTAATGGAGTAAAAAGTACAATACGACCTCTGAAAAGTTTTGCCATCAAAAGGAAATAAGTGATAAAATGTGGTACATTAATGTACATCGGTACATTCCACCAGTTCATCGTTTGATACTGGGATTGCTATAAAACTGTTTATCCTCTGGAGAAAATATTAAATAAAGATTTTTATATTTTTCGGTAGGAAAGTCAATCTTTTGCCTGATGGTGGCAAAATAAGCGTCAGGATTTACGAATACATTATTAGGAATTGAGGCTTGAAGCCATGTTCGCACAGAGTTTCAGGATTCACTCAGAAATATCACACGACTATATGAAATACATACAGTGAAACAAATTGATAAGTAAAACAAATGTTGTTGGCTTGATTTGGAGAGACTCAGTATTGAATTTGATTCATGTACAAATTTTCTAAAAAACCTTGTAAATCACTCCTCCTGTGTTACATTGATATAGTATAAACATAAAAGCATACAGTATGGATGGGCAATATATACAGTATGATATATAAATACATGTATTTACATGGTGAAAGAGGTCATGTGTGTTACATATGAACTGTATGGAAACAGTAGTAATAGAAGTTATGTAAAGATTGCAGCATTCCCTCAGAAATGTGTTGGATAATTCACATGAAATATGAGTGAATAAAAACTGTACTTGATGACAGTCTGTCTGTGTGTGTGTGTGTGTGTGTGTGTGTGTGTGTGTGTGTGTTGATGTAATCAGTTACTGGTTACTGTCAGGTGTGTGTGTGTGTGTGTGTGGACAGTGAACTGAGTTAATCCCATCTGCTCCTGCAGCGTCAGGTCGTTGGTACATTTCCACTGCTGCTGGCCCTTTAAGAGAACCCGCGTCCTGAGGAGACGACAGAAAAAAAAGTGTGAATGAAATCCAGCCATTCATAAATAAAGGTCCACTGTCGCGCTGCCATTGGCCAGCGACAGCCTCCTGAATATTCACGAGCTGCGCAGACGCCCATTGGCTGCGCTCGCTCCACGGACACGCCCGCCCGGCCAATCCGCGCGCGCCTCTCGCCTGCCGCCTGCAGTCCAGAGCGGAAGAAGAGACGAGCAGGCGACGGAACCATTGAGGAAAAGGATCAGTCGAGTTTCAGGAGTCGACGGAGCAACACCGGAGCGAGTCCGCGCGCAGAACCGACGAGCCACCGACACGTTGTGTGTGTGTGTCCGTGGATACTTCTCCCTCGTCTCTTCCACACCGAGGACGTGAACACACACTGAACCAGGTGAGCTGCCGCGATTCACTCCGCCGATAACTAGTTTTCATGACGACGTGATTTTTTTTGTTGTGCCTTATTTTTTTCCCGTTTTTTTTCCGCTGGCCGCGAACGCAACGCCATTTTCTTTAAAGATATTTACTTTGTCAACCATTTTAAGTGTGTGTGTATGTGTGTGTGTGTGTGTGTGTGTGTGTGTGTGTGTGTGTGTGTGTGTGTGTGTGTGTGTGTGATTTATCTGCGTGGATATTGACCAGGACACTGTTTGTGATTTCTTTTTTTTCTTTTTTATGAATGGACGAGGAGTCGTTTCTTTTTTCTCTCCTCCCTCTGTTTCCACACGGATCGAGTTTCACTTCATTGAGAAAAACAAGGGGAGGGAGGGGGGAAGGGGGAGGAGGGAGGGAGGGGGGCACCGCCAGGGGAGGAAAATCATCCGACCCCCCCCCCCCCCCCTCCCTCAGACTTTTGGCTGAGACACAAAAAGTTTTGCGTGAATCTGCAAATCTTGCGCCAAAAGTCGATGTTAATTATGTACAAGTAAAAAAAAAAATCCAACTACTTGTAAATCAAATCTTTTTAAAAAAGCGTTTGCACATCATCATCATCATCATCTTACCTTTAAACTTACTATTATATATACTATTATATATATATATAATATAATAACAAACTCATAAACATCATCTTCCATCTCGGATGATTAACCCCCTCGTCCCGATTTTGTGTGTGTGTGTGTGTGTGTGTGTGTGTGTGTGTGTGTGTGTGTGTGTGTGTGTGTGTGTGTGTGTGTGTGTGTGTGTGTGTGTGTGTGTGTGTGTGTGTGTGTGTGTGTGTGTGTGTGTGTCGGGGTCGATTAAAAGTGTCCACGTTAACTTTCCTCACTCCCAGATTACCGATGTATATTAAAAGACGTGCACGCTCCTGTAATAGTTCTCGTTCGTCCTCCGTCATCCATCCTTCTCCTCCTCTAGACACCAGTCAGCTCCATGACCCACCTCCATCTGCTCTGAGAGGCTCTGAGACACAAGAGAGCAGATTGTTGTACAGTAGAGTCGTAGTCCAGACGAGCAGTGAGTGAGTGTAGATTATATAAGTGAATTACGTGCTGTAATGACTGTTGTGTGTTAATGAATGTTGCCTCGTCTATCGGCTTCTTCTTCGGTGTCGGTATCAGCAATTATGTTTATATGAAATCTTTTTATTGTGCAGAAAAAAATTTACCTTTTTTTACGTCGAATAAATTCTATTGCTTTTCTTAATTTTTCACTACTAGATTAATCACCAACTATTTTGATAATCGATTAATCGGTTCAAGTAGTTTTTATGGGGAAAAAATTCAAAATTCTCTGATTTCAGCTTCTTAAATGTGAAAATATTTTCTGGTTTCATGGCTCCTCTGTGACAGTGAACTGAATATCTGACAACTAATTGACAGCCCTTTATATTTGGTCGTATTTGTGTTTTCTTTTTATTTAAAGTTATTTATGATCAAGTTTATGGTTAAACTAAAATATCAAGCCTCAATTACATTTTTTTGTCATAAAGGTTTAATAACGACATCCTAGGAATCATTCACAGATCAAAATATATACATATTTAAATATGGGTCGATGTTTCAGAAATCTCGTACTCCCTAATGTCGATATATGCATCAACCCCCAAAAACCTGGATCGGCCGGGCTTTTTTTGTGTATGAATATGATTCTCCTGACACTTGCTGAACGTTTCCTCCCGTCTCGTGTTTTCCAGTGACCCACAAAGTGACGCAGGCGCCGTCGCTTTAAAAGCGAACACCTCCCCCCTCCCCTACTACATCGACGCCCCCTCCCCCTCCCCTCCCGTCACTCAACTAGATAAACATGGACGGATTCTACGACCAGCAGGTCCCATTTATGGTCCCACCCAGCGTAAGTGGACACGTCATTCGCAACACACATCACACGACATGGATGATCCGCGTCCTCTGTCCATGTTCTGACACGCGTCTCCTCGTCTCTTCCCCCAACAGCACAAGTCTCGCGTGGACGACCAGCCGCACCACAGGCCTCTGGGCGACAGGAAGAGGAAGTTCGTGGACACGGAACTCGCCCAGGACACGGAAGGTAACGCCGCCCGCCCCAATGTGAACGAACCAGGTGTATGAATCTGTTTGTGGGGAATCATCGCTCAACGTCTCCTTGACTTTTCCCCCCAGATCTCTTCCAAGACCTCAGTCAGCTGCAGGAGATCTGGATCGCAGAAGGTGAGACCAGATGGAATTATTATTTAGACTTATTAATAACCTTCCACTACAACCAGCGGCCGGTGAACATGTTTGACTCCTAAGACCTTTTGTGATCAGTCAAGTTTTAAAGATGAACGATTAACTCGACGGGAATGTTGAAATATCGCTTATTTTTCTGTCGGCAACTGGAGCAAGAAGAGCAAAGTCCCTTCGCTGGAGACTAACTGCTGACTGAGCTCGGCCGTTGGGTTTTTTTTACCCTGAAAGTAGCTTATTTTAGTTTCTTCCTGTTTCTGTGCGATGACGCGTTAGAAAGTCCGAAACAAAAGTTGTGGTCTGATTTCTGATTTGTGCCGTTGTCCCGTCTCTTCACAGCCCAGGTGCCTGATGACGAGCAGTTTGTCCCAGATTTCCAGTCCGACAGCTGTGAGTACCCGACTTTATGTTCTTCATCTCTTGATTATTGTGAGTTTGTACATGGAAATTCAAATATCTGTCGTAAATTCAAGCGGCACCATCAGATTATTTTCACCGCCAGAAGACTTTTTAATACGCCTCTTTTCGTTTTGTGTTTACTGCCCCCGACGAGACGTTCGGGTCACCCCTGGTTTTTTCGAGGACAAACACACAAACACAACGTCCTTCGTCTTCGAAACACAGCTCTGGGAGAAGGCTGCTCTCCTTCTCCCTCCCTCTCCTCCATTTTGAGTTTAATCAGCCGATTGGCATGGGGCATCACATGAGCCAAGCTCCTTAATCTGATTTCACACTTTCTCGCACTCGGGCCCTGCTGCTGCTGCTGAAGTGGGCTGGATTCCAGCGGCTTCAGTCCCGCTTCCCCCCCAGAACTAACTAACCATCGCCCCCCAAAAAAATCTGTCTGCACCGCGTCGTCTCCCAACATGCACCACACCGCCCCCCCGCTCGCTCTGCACACACACACACACACACACATACACTCCGCCTCCAGGCTGCAGCTGCGGGGATATAGTTGAATTATGCCCAATGGAGCATTTTATGTGCTTCCTCCCCCTCCTCCTCCTCCTCCTCCTCCACTCCGTCTCTCTGAGTTTATGTTTTAGTCTGATGCGTAGGAGATGGAGACAGGGTGTGGTCGCTGCCTCTCGTCTTTTTAAATCCTGGTTTAATGTGGCTCGGCGAGCTGTTAGACTGAACGCTGGCCTGCGGCGCTCTGACATGTTGTTGAGGTTGATGCATTGACTTGAGTATGTTGTATTGGCCCCGTCCAAGGTTCTGAGCACAATGTGCTGAGCGCAGTCGGGTCACGGCGAAGTGATGTTGTGGTGAAGTGCGTGACCTTGAGTGATGAGCGGTGAGTTCGGCGGACGCCTCTCTGTCTCTTTCTCACAAAACACTTATCCACCAAAAAAACAGATCTTTCACCATGAGCCACAGCGAGTCAGAGACCACACGGCGACCCCCGGCCGACTGCAGAGTTTACATTTGGAACAGAGAGACCAAGTTGGTGTTTGTCCGTTAATCCGCCTCCTCGCATTGTGTCAGACAGAGAAAAGACGCTTGTCTTCCACCGTTATTTACTTTTCTCTGTGTTCACACCAGCTCACGTGCCCGTTGTTGTTAAGCTCTGCTCTGGTCCATCAGCACCCGCCGCGCCCGGGGTGATTTATTTATTTGTCTCTCCCCGCTCCTCGTGCGCCCAGAGGATCTGGTTTCTGCCCGGCTATTATGTGGCGCCCCGGAAACGGCCACTGATACGCAGAGAGAGAGCTGCAGCTGTAAGTGTCTAATGGTTACAGCCCCCGGGAGGAGGAGGAGGAGGAGGAGGAGGAGAAGGGAAATCATTCACCGCCATTAGATTACAGCCACACTGATTCATGGCTATTGGTATTGCCTCGGCCCCTAATGGGAATCAGACGATGAGGGTTGATGGCTTCTGTGTGTATAGTGCAGTTGGTATCATGCTTCAGAGCCTCGGCTGTTCTCCGGGCGTCATTAGGGGGCGGATGATAAATAGCTGCTAAGTGGCTCAGACACAGACGCCGTCCATGCCTCCATTTATCCATCAGTTTCAAATGTTGTTCAGATAAAACTGCTGCACTTCTGTTTACAGCTGCAATGAGGTGATATCTGCAGCTGATCTGACGCTCTCTCTGTTGTCCTGTCTCCTCCCGTCCAGTGATGTTTCATGGCCCGCCACCGGCCAAGATCAAACGCGAGCTGACTCGCTCCAACGAGCTCTCTCCCTGTCGCCAGGACAGGAGTCCCATGCCCTACGGGGAGAAGTGCCTTTACAGCTACAGGTTGGTACGAGTGCACCGGTTACCACGACGGCAACTGTCGTGTGTTGATTATGACCCTGACGCCGTCTCTTCCTCGTCCCGTCAGTGCCTGCGACAGGAAGCCCACCCCAGGGTTCAAGCCATTAACCCCGCCCTTGACGCCGGTCTCCCCCTGCGGCCCCAGCGGCACGCCGGGAGCGCCTCCGCTGAGCGCGCAGACGCCCCCTCCTCACCCCTCCCATGTAGCCAGCCCGACCGCGTCCAGCCAGCAGGCGATCCCGGGCCACAGCCACAGCCCGCCCTTCGCCGTGCCCTGCGCGCCGCTCGGCCAGGATGCCAACAGCTTTACACCTGAGCACAGGTGAGCACACGCCGCCTCCTCCTCATCACTTCAATCCGTTATCAGTGATAACGTTAATCACGTCCTCCTCCTCCGTCTCCAGGTTCCAGAGGCAGATGTCAGAGCCATGTCTACCCTTCCCCCCCTCAGAGAGTCAAGGACGCCCCCAGTACCTGCCCCAGCCTCCCAGTGGCAACAACAACCACAACAACAGCAGCAACCTGCCACGCGACGGACGGCCACCGTACCACCGCCAGATGTCCGAGCCGCTGGTGGCGGTGCCTCCGCAGGGCTTCAAGCAGGAGCTCATCGACCCGCGGTACGCCGAGCAGGGCGTCCCCGCCATGGGCCCCCCGCCGGGCCCTCAGTGCCAGGCGTCGTTCCACCCCATGGCCATCAAGCAGGAGCCGCGGGACTTCTGCTTCGACTCTGGTGAGTAGCAGCAGCAGCGCAGAGTTTGTTCGTCAAAAAAAGAAACCGTGTGAAAGTCGCCGTCCAGGGCCGAGAGCAGGAATGTGCCCGGCCATGTTTGTTCTGGGCTCTGACACTCGCCTGTGAGTTTTCGCACGCAGCAGAAAGCCTGGTCACACAGATCCTCAGTTCACACACTCGCAGGTCTTATCTGCGTTGCTCCTCCAGAGTCTCACGGCAGCAGAGTAAAAGTGGGTCCTTTAGCTCGTCGTAAGCCTCCAAGGGCAAAAAGTAAATGGGTCATCCAGCCAGGTGGAGTCAACCTCTGCGCTCAGCCGCCTATTACCTGGAACAATAGATTCAGGCCGGTGCCCTCGGGGGGGTGAGGTGACCTGGAGCCTCTCTGCTCGGTTTTTTACAGAACACACAAGAGGCCGAATGGCGGCGGCCCCTCGTCAAACAGAGACGCTGTTTACTCACATGGTGTAAACCAAACAACCCAGAGCGACGAGGCTGTGTTGTCGGAGCCCGACGCCCACACACTCGTCCAGCTGTTGTCCCGCGCTCGGGTGCATTAGCACCGTCGTATTTCCTGAAACTCCACATGTTTTTCTAGAAAATATTTTTCACTCAGCCATCCTCATTTACTCTGATTCTCTTCCTGCCTGTTGTGCGACCGACCGGCCGGCCGGCAGGGCAGTGATGTAATGACCAAATCCTCTTAGCCTTCTTATGGCCCTTTTTAAATACCTACGTCACCACGAGGCCTCGTATCTCTAGATGGAGGAAGATGAGCGCGGTTCTGTTTGCTGCAACTTGGACAGCGGAGGAGAACACGGACGACTCTTCAGCGCTGTACATTTCATACATTCGCTGCACCTCAGTAACGTTACCTACTGAGCCCGTGCGGACGTTAACCCGAGCTGACCGCCGGTGAAGTTGTATATGTGCACGATAACCCCGGTTACTGAAGGAGTTATCTAGGTCTGTTAACCGGGGTGATGTGTTCACATGGCGCTTGAGAATTGTATCGAATATAATCAGGTCATTAAACTGCATGTAGACGCACTGTATCAGTGGAAGGGGGTTTGTTGCCTCTGCAGAGACACTGCGACCGGAAGACGGGCCTCAGCCTCAACCCCCCCGGGGAGGACTGGCATAACTTGATTGTCATTGAGATTTAATACAGCCACCATGGTGCTAATCCCATTTAAGGGGCCGGGCAGGACACGCGATCTGGGCTCTGGTCCTTCTCGTTCTTGTTGTTTTCAAGCTGCTCAAGATGAACTTGGCCCCTGGTTGGACCGGAGGAAGCAGCAGCCACTGTTTCTTTTTGACCTCTTTTATTTCCGTACCATATATTTTAGTCGGTGTGACCAACGCACTAATAATAATGATGCAGCCTGAGCACAGGCTGCGAGATACAGTATCAAAGCTCTGCGCGTCCAGTGGCAGGCGTCCAAATATATCTCGCCAGCTGCCAGGTGGATCTGGACGCGTCCCGCGTTGTTTGGAATGACGGTTGAGGAACGACTGGTCTGAATTCACGCCGCCCTTCTTCTTCTTTTGTTTACAGAAGTGCCTAACTGTCAGTCATCGTTCGGCAGAGCGGGGAGCTTCTACCAAAATAACCATGAAAGTGAGTTGGAGATAATTGACTTCTAGCCCTTTGAATCAGATTCACCCGTCTAAAAAGAATACTTGAACCCTGCGCCTTAGCGAGTGTCGGGGAAAAATCTGTACCGACTTTTGGAATGTTGAGTCTAGTTGTAAGATCGGCACTTTGTCCCACATGTACGGAGACAGAGCGTTTCTATGGAGACAGACGTTTCTGTCTGTGGGCGTGTCTGTCTCTCCCAGGATAGTGTTGTCATTGAACAGAGACACCATGCACTGACCACTAGTTGATCCGTGTCTTCCTGAATCGACTGCATCAATTTTTTCTTTCTCTCTCTATCTGCTGTCATCTGATTCATTTCGGTCTCTTTTTCAATTTCAGGCTTCTCCTTCGACAGAGATCCTCAGCTCTACTTTGACGACACCTGTGTCGTCCCCGAAAGACTAGAAGGTAATATCAGAGAAAGGAGTTCCAGATTGAAGCGTCGCTTTATTCGCGCGATTAACTTCCACAATGTCTCACCACACTGGGCTGACCGACACTCTTCTTCTTCCTCTTCCCTCCTCAGGTAAAGTAAAGCAGGAGCCCTCCACCGTGTACCGCGACGGGCCTCCGTACCAGCGCCGCGGCTCCCTGCAGCTGTGGCAGTTCCTGGTCACGTTACTGGACGACCCGGCCAACGGCCACTTCATCGCCTGGACGGGTCGCGGCATGGAGTTCAAACTCATCGAGCCCGAGGAGGTTGGTGGACCGTCCTTTTATATTGTTTCCATTTGTTTTCGTACGCGACCGTTTGAAATGTTCCTGGCAGATTGGTGATCTCCTCGTTCCTCTCTCTCCTCAGGTGGCTCGTCGGTGGGGCGTCCAGAAGAACCGGCCTGCGATGAACTACGACAAGCTGAGCCGCTCGCTGCGCTACTACTACGAGAAGGGCATCATGCAGAAGGTAAAGGCACGTTCCGCCATTTCTTCTCTCCCTCCCTCCGCCCTCGTCCCACAGCAGCTGTGGGCTGTTTGTGGCGGTGGCCATGATGTAGAGTCTTGACCTCAGCTAGAAGCTAAATAGCCCGCGGGCCGACCGATCTCTTCTTCTACTATATATATTAGTCTATTTCTGTTTGCTGCCTAGTATTTCCTTCAGGGTGTTTCCTCTGTGCAAACATGACGAGGATTATTCCGTGTGAGTGATGTACTGCATGTCTTACGACGAGGATTATTCTGTGTGAGTCATATATGTCTTGTCGTCTTTCTTGTCCTCAGGTGGCCGGAGAGCGGTATGTGTACAAGTTTGTGTGCGACCCCGAGGCCCTGTTCTCCATGGCCTTCCCCGACAACCAGCGGCCCAACCTGAAGGCCGACCCCGACAGCCTGCCGGGTCCGGACGACGACACCGTGCCCCTCACGCACTACGAAGAGGCCACCCCCTACCTGCTGGACGCCGCCGAGCAGTGTGTGGCCGGCCTCTCCTTCCCCGACGGCTACGGCTACTAAGAAGAGCGGTGGCGTCCGGACGCACGGCACGCACACACGCGTTACACGCAAAACACTCCCCCAAAGTCTCTCGACGACCCGTCGAGCTGTTTGGAACGACGGACCTCGCACTCCGCTCCTTCCTGGTTCCCTCTCCTGCTCCCTGGAAAACCTTCATGTGACTCTGATCGCTCCCCAGAACGGACGAATGATTTCCTGCACCATCACACGACAGAGAGAGGATGAATTGGAACTCGGTGGCTCCGCCCACCTTACGAGCTAAAGTAAGGCAGGATGGGAGGGGGGCTGCTGTTGTTATGGAGACCAAACGAGGCGAGGCCAACAGCCCGCCGACTTCAAACTGAGCTGGCAGACCCGCGTCTCCTCCGCGCCGCTCCTTCGTACGAGACTGCAAACGTGATTTTCTGACAATCTGCTTTTCTTAAAAAAAAAAATCTAACAAGAAACAGAGTAAAAATCTAATGAGATATTTAAAAGTGCAGCATTATTCTAAAGTTGCCTTTTTGGGAACTCCTCCCCCCATTTCCATGTCATACATCTGAGGTACACAATCCGTGAAAGGGCTTTAATTTGCAAAAAAAAAAAGAAAAAAGAAACGGATTAACAAACCAAGTAAAAACGCCACAACATATTCAGAACCCACTTCTGTTCCCTAGATATTTTTATCCACTTTTGTTTTGGAGACCCAGACCTCAGGTTTCTGGGGCGCTGCTGTACTTCAGACTCGATGGTCCGGGCGGCGGCGGCGTCTCTTTCCCGTGAACTTGTTCTTGTTTCTCTTAACGGTTCTGCCCCTTGTGAACAGATTGTATCTGCAGGAGCCCACGTCAATACAGAACACTCCTCTCAGCTCTGCTCATCCCCTGCTGGGTCCTTCTTCTTCTTCTTCTTCTTGTTTTTAGAGAGGATTACCTCCTCATCGCCTCCGTTTGCAGAGGGACACATGTTCATGTACGATAAACAGTCACATCGCTGCAGGTTTCTTTTTTAGTTTGTTTGGTTGTAACTCGATGTTTCCTCGGCAGTGGACGAGTTCCTCTGATGCACCAGTATGGCCGGAGCGTCACGAGGCTGCATGCAAAAAAAAACGCAGAAAAAGAAAAGAGGGGGTGAAACTTTGCCCCCCCCCCTCCTGTTGGACGAGCTGTCGACCCTCTGCTTCTCTTTGCATGGTGTAATAATCAGTCCACTAACATATCTCGCTTTAACTGTCTCTGGACAAAGAAGATATTTGTGATAATCTCTCTGCATTTTTCTTTATTTTTTGGGGGGGTTGTGTTCATTATCTCTGTTCTCTGAACCGGGGGGCAAAGACAAACTTATATAAAGTATATATTTTTGCTATAAGGCTGCATTTTGTCTTGATTTTAATGTATAAGCTGTATAGTTCTGGCTTTTAATAATAGACATGTACCTTTTTAAAAACTCAAATCTCGGCCCCCCCTCCCTCCCCCCGTGTTGGAGAGTGGCTGAGAGGAGGTTGTTATCTCTGTACGGCCGGAGATCATGGGATCGAACCTCCGGCTCGGTGTGGGGATCGTCTGCACTTGTACCAGGGCTTCGGTCCCGCTCCCCCTCCTCACCATGTGTTTCTTACACTGCAGAGTTTCTAATAATCTGTACTGGGTACAATAAACGGTCCTCTATGCTTCACTGCCTGCAGTCCGGGTGTGTTTCTTCCCTCCCGCTCCTGTTGACAGGCGGCCGCTCGGTCGGTCAGCTGACCGGCTGCTGTGCTTCTTCTTGACCTGGCTCCTTTCGGAGTCACATGCTTCTTCTCCACTGGGTGAATGATTGTTCAACTCTTTTTAAACTTGTGTTAGAGCCGCGTCGGAGTCGAGCGAAGGAAAGAAACGCTCGTTTGTTTTTCACGTGAAATGTGTTCTTGGCACCGACACTGGTGTTGAAGATGATTTCATCAAGAGAAATAACATTTTTAAAGATAATTGTTTCTTGGTCGGTCAAGTTTTGGTTGTTTTTTTCCAAATGAATCCAGATAATGATTTAATTTACACCATGATACAAACTCTAACTGTATTTTTGGAAACCACATTAAAACCAGTTCCATTTTTTTAAATATTAATGCGGCTAAATGTGGGTATAGTAATACTTTATATATATAAATATATATATATAAATAAATCATACACCTCTATTTACTCTGGTGTTGTCAGATTGTAGATCACTGTCACTGTACAGGGGAGTGCACATATTGGATATTTCAATATTTATGACTCACTCCGAGCTCTCGGTCGAATCTAATGCTTGAGTCCATGAATAATTCTGCAAACTCAAAAAAACAAACAAAACAAGCCCCAAAGCATCGGGTGTCAGAAACGTCCTCCATGTGCTTCCTGGACCTTTTGTAAATAAATTGTGCAAACACTAAAAGTGTAATTATGCTGATCTGCAACGACGTAACAACCAGTTGCCTGTTTTCAATGCTGTGACTCATCTGTGTACATTACAAATGATTACACGTGTGTGTATATGAACCAGAGGGAGGAAGAACCGGGTTCATCTTGGGCCCAGCGGCTTGTTTTCCCCCTGCGGCTCTTTGGTGCACATGTACGTGCGAGTATGAATGAGGACGGAGAAAGAAAAGGAAGAATTCAGATCATTTACTTGAGTAAACGAAGCAAGATCAGACAAGAACAAGTCTGCAAAGAGTGAAAATACAGAATTATGAGCTGCAAAATTAAAGTTATCCTGGTGCCGAAAAACAAGTAACTATAATCAGACCAGGTTACATCTGAAAAATGTGTGTAATTGGATTATAGTTACGTTATCAAGGATTACTTGATTACATTTTGATTATGTCTTTAAAAATTATATTGATTTAATAATCAATGCTATTGACTGGTGAAGAGGCACAACAGACGTGGAGGGAATCCTATTCCCTGCTTTTTATCTACATGCTTTGTTGGTTTGTTTTGTAAATGATGAAGATGCTCAACGTTGAACTCACTCGGTTTTGTGGTTTGCCATTTCTGTCAGTATGAGGTGCGATATTTTCCATGGTTGATTTTGAAGTGATGCAGAAGTATTCCGATTAGATTACATTATTCTTGTAATCCAATGGATTACGTTACTGATTACAAAAATCGGACCCAACCCTGATTAACTGTTAAAAACAAACACACATTCCAAAATATCTTGATCTGAACAGAAACATGGGGTTGAGCCGGAGAGACACCGGGTGACTTGTTGTTGGTGTTGTTGTTGTTTGTCTGCATGTGAACTCCGAGGACGTGTGAGCCCTTTCACAACCGTCTTGTGATGTTTGGTTGCAGATTCATCTGAAGCGTCTCCCCGAGGCGTCTCAGAGGAATCTGGATGAATGAATGAACGAATGAATGACTGAATCCCAGAGGCTCGTCTCTCCTTCTTGGACTCTTATGAAACCACGGAGAGTAAACGTCTCTGGCCTCCAGTAACTCCCTCTTCCCATCGACGGAGAGGGCAGAGTGCCCGTGAAAGGCCCTTTCAGTTTGCTCATGGGAAAGTGCCCTGCCCTCATATCGTGAGTGCTGCATTCATAACAGCATCATGACAGAATGTGACGCTGCTCTTTGTGTCTTCCTCCTTCATGAAAGGCCCAGCGTTGGTTCACATCGTGCGGCGGACATTCAAGCCTTTCAGGCCACTTATCATCCACATGCCTTCAAAACCCTTCTCTTCTCCTCTGCTGATTCTTTATTGGACAATGTGAAAGTGCATATTGGAAGTTAAAATTTGAATATTCACACATTGGCTGACTGACGCCCACGCTCGTCCTGTCAGATTGAGATGGAACAAGAGATCCCAGCTGTCACAAACCCACCGTGACACTGTTCATCGTCAACCAGAGCTGCAACAGTCAACCGATTAATCCACTACTAAATTAATCGCCAACTATTTAGATGATCGATTAATCGGCTCAAATAGTTTTTATGAGAAAAAAAAGGTCAAAATTCTGTGATTTCAGCTTCTTAAATATGAATATGTTCTGTTTTTTTTGCTCCTCTGTGACAGTGAACTGAACATCTTTGGTGTGTGGACGCAACAAAACTTCGTGGTGGAGTTTTGGGAAACACGATCAACATTTTTAACCATTTCACGACATTTCCTGGACCAAAGAACTAATCGATTTATCGAGAAAACAATCGACAGATTGATCGATGATGAATATACTGACACACACACACAAGGCGAAGACGAGGCCGACTCAAGATATGGTGTCATCTTTAAATCTTCAGACCATAGCATGCTCTCACACACACACACACACACACACACACACACACACACACACACACACACACACACACACACACACACACAGCCCTCTATTCTCTTCTGGCTACGACTACTGAGAAATGTGGGTCCTGTGCCTTGAAGGAACCAGCACAAATCTTTCACATTATTTGGCCGACATGTTGTGTTTGCACGGTGCTCATCACCATGGTGACGCTTTGCTCCTAAAACTCGTTACATAACTGAATTCTCATGAACATGCACACACACACACACACACACACACACACACACTAACACACACACATAATCACACACCCACAAGCCATGGCTTACTGTATGTCAAATTTTAATGGAAGCTCTTGTTTCTTTTTCAACCTAACCATTGCTGCCCTCTAGTGCACGGACACGTGAACTACCAGGACACGAGCAGCAGCGTGTCGTGGGCTCACTGCAGAACTCTCCTTTCAAAATGCAATTCAATCTTCATTTATTGATTGATTGATTTACTTATTTTAGTAATTATTGTATATTCTCATTAAAGTTTTCATTATTTTCTTATATAAAAACGATAAAGGTGGATCTCGTGGATTGTGTCAGGGTAGTTAAGTGACTACCAGCATCTGGGTTTTGTGATTGTATTCATATGATAGAATTGATATTATTATTTTAGATTATTTCCCACTATATGTAACAGATACATAAAGGGACAAGTCTATGAACATGGCATCATTTACATTAACCAAACATGAGAACACTTAATGGTTCAAATCTTCTGGATCAGTTTAAATAGCTCTCACAATCAGAGACCATAGCTAATAAAGTAGGACACGTGATGATGGTTTAACGAAAACAGAATTGATTTACCAAAAGTGATTCTCATTGAACTAAGATGAGAAAAACAGCAAGTTCAACTGACACAACTGGATGAATAAAGAACCGAACCATCAAAAAAAGGAAGTGCTCAATTAACAATAGGAAAATCAAAAGCTGAAACAGAACTCAGTGTGTTACAGGAGAGGCAGCTGAGAAGCAGCGGCCTCCTCTTCCCTGACGGCTTCCAGCTCCGAACCTTTTTTGCAGGAGATGGACAAAGTGCTCCAGATTCTCCGGCTGCAGCTTTTCTTTTTTCGTCTGTGACTGGTGGGTGTAGTAGCGTGGGAGCTGAGATGCTGAGAAGCTTTTTGTAATATGTGTTTGGTCCTAACCGCTGCACATTCAGTTCCTCCCAACAGCACAATAAAAAAGGTGCAGCCCCAAATTAAAAACCTGCACAAAGCAAAGATTAGTATACGTATGCGTCTGGGACATGAATTATGTCCTGGTGGCACAACTGCAACACAACGTCTCTTTATTGAGTTCTCTGACTTGCTACACATGCTGACGTCAGGATTATATAATTATCTTCCTGAATGAGAGACAGAACAACAACGACAGCAGGATCCCTGAATGGTGGACATGTGTAATGGAGGCTGAAAGTGTACAACTCGCTTACTTTCCTCTGGACAGAGCTCAATATATTGACATGCTCAGTCTCAGACTACGACCAGCTCACGTTTGACACTGACTTCAAATGTTTATTGCTCCACGTACTATTCATTAAATCCATTCAATATATATCTCAATATACATTATTGTCCTTTAATAACATTATCAAGGTGAGTGGCACCACAGGTTTTCATTACTTCCCTTCTAATTACTCACTTTGGTGTATTCTAAAAACAAAAAAACTTTCTGTGTTGTGTTTGCCGGCACTAATGTTTCATAAACTTAATGCGAAATAGGAAAAAATAAGTAGTTAATGATAAACAATACATAATAGTGTAGTGAGAGGAAGACATTTGACTGAATCACAAATGTTTTATTGTTTGCAGACCGATCAGGTCGAGGACGGGGGAATTTCCCTGTAGTTGAAAACAAGGTCAGCGTTGTTGACCCGCTGTCATTTAATGTTCTGTCCAATGGCGAGTTGGTGAAGTTGGGTTTCCCCTTTTAAGTGGATAATGAGGCGGGAACCAAACAGGAAAAGAGCTCTTAGCTAAGTGGGGAGGATGAACAGGGCCGCTTCACAATAGATTGAAATATTAATGTCACAGTATTAAAATATAAAATACATTATTTTTGCTTATTTAATGACATGAATATTTAGTTAAATTTAAAATGTAACCAGTAGGAACAACATGTGATGACCGATTGACAACAGAGAAGAAATTAAATGAGAATTATCAAATGTGCCATTTCTTCTTTTTTTTAATGGCGCAGCGTTTTTACTCATTTCAAAGCCCGGGGAAAACTCACCGACCAATAGATGCACTGAAAATCATCTCGCGTGACACTACTCAGCCAATCACGACCAATGGGAGCGCAACGGTTCCCGGAAGAGAGCAGAAGAGAGCAGCAGCGAGCAGCAGCAGAATGGATCGATGGACCGTCGTGTTACACCTATGAAGATTAAGACGTTTATATAAATCAGATTGTATATTATCAGCACATCTGAATCAAATCAACATGCGCATTAAAGCATTTCAGTGGATTATTATCAGCTAATTACCAAAAAAAATCGCAGTTCTGACGCTCTAGAGTGGATTTGAATTGCGCGCCAAGAACTTCCGGGAAAATCTACGTGAGTCAAGTGACTCGACTCTCACGACGCGTCATCTGACGCTGTTCAAACGAGGTTGTTCAATATAATTTAATTTTAAAATGTGAAACCGTTAACAGGCTAAACCTTTAATCCATTTTTATAAAGTTAAAAAACGTTATTATTATTTCTTTAAAACTTTATTAGAGTACTTCCTGCATTGTTGTGTCTCTGGGATGTTAATAAAGTTGATTTAAATTCATGTTAACGCTGTAGCTAGCTACCAATTAAGCTAATTAGCAGAGTGACGTGTGCACAGTCACCGTCGTCAAACAACTATTGAATTTAATATTCATACATTATCATTTCTGTATTTTGTGAAGAAGCTCAAAATGGCAACACAACCTGTAAAACACGTTTAACAGTCAGTTCAAATGTTTGGTTGTGTTTTTCTCATGTGAAGTTGTAGTAGCATCATTCGTGCTTAGCATTAGCTAGCTAACTAGCATGCCATGGAGTCGCACCACGTTGCTAACGCCGCCGCGCAGTTTGCTGTCGGGAGGACGACGTCGTCGAAGACGGCGACTCAACCCATGGTTGTGCCCTACAACACGGTGTGGCCGTGTTTTCCACTGACGCTGCCCTACTACGAGGTGATGGTTCCCGGGCCTCCGTCCGGGGCGACACCGTGTTACTACAACGCGGTGGAGAAGCCAAGTCCAAGTGAGACCCCGGCGGGGGGGGGGACGACCATTGTTTCTGTTCCCAGTTTCTAAAATGTGTCCATGGTCTCTTGTTCTTGTTCTTCTTGTTGTTGTTGTCATTATTTCATCCATATCTCTCTGTCTGTGTGTCACTTCTCCATCAACAGCCAAGAGCAGGATGTTCTACCTGGACAGGTATACGACTGATGACCTACAGGTTGTAGAGCTGCTTCTCTGAGGGGGAAAAAGTCAACAGTCAATCGATTAATCGATTAGTAAAAATAATCACCAACTGTTTTAATAGTAGTAGTAAAAGTAGTTTTTATGAATAAAAAGTCAAGATTCTCTGATTTCAGCTTCTTAAATGTGAAGATGTTATGGTTTCTTTGCTCCTCTGTGACAGTGAACTGAAGATCTTTGGTGTGTGAACAAAACAAAACATCATCTTGGGGATTTTGGGAAACACGATCGACATTTTTCAACTAATCGATAATAGAAAATAATCCTTAGTTACAGCTGTAGACTTATGACACTGATTTGTCGACCAAGAGCTATTATCTTTGTCGCCCCACTCTGCAGGTCTGTGTTCGACTTGGTGGCTCCTCATCAGTATCTGTCGCTCACTGACCCGAAGCTGCTCAGCTGGTACCTGGGTTTGTCTGCGGAGGACAGACACATCATACAAGGTACGTTCCATAGAGCACGACTCGATATGTAAAACATGATAAAAGATATATAATACTTTATTAATCCAGAAGGAAATGTAGGTGTCTGATTTGGTTTCTTCTTCCAGTGCAAACAATAGAAGTAAGAACAACATGTCAGGTCATAAAAAGGCAAATAAAGATTTATAACAAACAGACAAAGGAGAAATGATATCAATTTTATTTTTCTTCTGTTTTTCAATGATTCCAGAGGTGTCGTTATCAAAACATTTTATGACAGAAATGTAATTGAGTCTTGATATTTTAGTTTTAACCATAAACTATCTCATAGATAACTATGAATAAAAAGAAAACACAAATATAACCAAATATGTAGAACTTGAATTAAAATGTATTTTACGTCAAATGATAGGTTTGATGTGAATTTGATGTTTTAATTTTTCTCTCCTAGATGAAGGAGGGTTTCCCCAATTCCTGCGGAGACACCCCGCCCTTGATCTGTCGGCGCATCACGTTTATGTGAAGCGTAAGTCTATCTGAGAGGCTGTAACGTTGTAATAACTGTCGCACACCTGAAGATAATCAGTTTTTAAACAACAGATGCAGATAACACAAGCTGGAGCCGTCCTGTCCTGCCCACCATCATATGCAACAAACATAAGTACGTAGCCCACAGTACGTACTGTGAAATGATGACACGCCACATCTCACAAAGTGAGTATTTAAGTGTTAATCCAGACATTTGTGCTCGTTGGATATTAACAAACATGTAAGAACAAGTGAAGTTGGTTCAACGCGTGTCGGAGACTCTGCTCCTTCATCCAATGGGCGAAACTTTGAAAGCTACAGTGTGTAATATTCAGAAGAACTTATTCACAGATATTGAATACATTGTACATAACTATGCGTTCATATATGTATAATGAGTTAAATATAGTAACATGAGGTGGACCGACCTCCGTGTGAGTCTCCATGTTTCTAAGTCGTGTTGAATACGCTTGTTGAACTAAACGCTCCAGAATACGTCGCGTTCACGTTGAATTTTCCGACGCTGTTGGAAACAGAATCAGCGGTGCGCCACCTTAAAGTGTCCCTCTGTCGGTCGCTCAGTTGGTTGCGGTTTTCAACGTTTACCACCAGATGCCGCCAGAAAATTACAAAAAATTATACACTGGGGCTCTAAGTGACCAGCTGCTACTTTCATTCTAGAAAAACTTCAACGTAATAGTCGTGTCTGTTTGTACCTTTTGTTCAAGAAATGCCCCCTGAGCATCTGGCTGCCTACAACAGCCCCGTCGCACATGAACCAGGCCACCAGGCGGCTCACCGAGAGACGGTACAAAGGTTTTGTCTGCACATTGTAGCGTTGGTGTAAGTCTCTGTAATAATACATGATTTTGTTTTTCTTTCCGAAGAGTGCACCACCAGTGTCCCGGCTGAATGTGGAGGCAGATCCAGCCGTCGTGATGAGCATCTCTCTGGACATGGAGCTGGAGCGATGCAGGAAGAGAGGGAGTCCTGAGCTCAGGGGCCACTTGTCGACGACGCCCGGCCACAGTGATCGCGTCACTGACGTCGCTCTGTTACAGTGAGTACGCATTATTTGTAAAACTCAACCATCTCCATCTCATTTTAGAGTTTTCACTGACATCTGTCCTGATGTAAAATGTCCATTTTAGTTTTTATGTTTCCTCTCACTTTCATTTTCATGTGAGCGATATCGTTTCATGTGACAGGTCTGACTGGTCAAAGGATGAAGAGACTCCGTCCAAGTTCTGCAGCTTCAACAGTGACTCAGTCGACGGTGGAGACGGTGAGCGGAGATTCATCCAGTCGGTGGAGCCCGAGTGGGTCCGCTGTCCTCTGGGCCCCGTCGAGGACATGCCCTGCGTCCCCACCTGCGACGTCATGGTCAGCACGGAGCTTCCGCCGAGCGTCTCGGCTTCCACCCAGTCGGAGAGGCCGCAAACTGCCGACAAGGATGTCATCACTGAAGTGCACATGGCAGATCTGGATTATCTCGCCGGGGTACGGTTGGATGTGTAATCCAGAATAAAAACTAAGAAACACTCGTCTGGACAGAAATCGTTTAGTTTTTTTTTAAATGAAAACCTAGCTGTGTGGATGTAGCCCAGAAAAAGTTAAAACTGCCTCTTGTCAACATTTCAGGTGTTTATAAAACTCAAGGCGGCTCAAGAGGAACGAAGAGATAAAATGAAAAGGTGAAGTATCAGATGCAGACAGTTTTTAATGTTTTCCCCTGAAGAAATGTCTTCTTCTGATTCTATCACTGATATCTTTAATTCATATTATTATTATTATTATTCCAGTGAAACGAGAAAGGAATGTGACTGTGTGCAGCGAGCTCAGCGGGCCGAGCTCCGCCTCCTGGCTCTGCAGCACGTCATGTGCAGGCAGCACTGCTGGAGACTCCACCGTGTCTCTGCTGAGGGAGACCAGGGTCCGTCAGAGTCCAGGTCAGTGTGATGGAGGCTCCAGTGTAACATCTTCTCCAGGTAGACGTTTGTGATGCAGATCATCAGTGAAACGAAGGAAAGAACAATCGACTTCATTTAAGAACATTTTCATATTCTTATCCTAAATTTCTCTTCTAAATTTTTTTTATTTATTTACATCTGTTCGCACCGTGAGATCGTACCAACAGGCCACGTAGGATTCGCAGATCGCAAATGAGCATAATCAACGCCCCCAAAAATACCATATAAGTTTTTTGCTTCTTGTCAGAAAGAGTTCATTCATGTAAAAGGCATTATAGAGAGAAAGGAAGAATTTTTACGTGATCGGAGATTGAAGTTCTGCTTTCAGAGATCAAGAAATGAAAGTTTATATTTTAGCAGCTTCAGCAGGAGTTAAGTGACGGACTAAAGCAGATCTGTTAATACGGCGTCACCTGTGACTCGCACTGTCACTGAAATAAAGTTGAAATGCATCGATATGAAAATGGCTTTAAAAAAAAAAAAACTCGCCACAGCAAGGACGATCGATGACTGTGGGGAGGTCAAGGTGACTGTGTTCTTAAAGATACTACATACAAAGTTTTCTATAATTATTATTGTGTTCTCTGTAGTCCGAAGGATCCTCCTGCAAACGTTTCAAGCGTTCTGCAGAAACTGGACTCTGACTATAAGCGGATGAGGGAGAGGATGCAGAAGGGAGTTCCTCTGGAGCAGCTGACGCCTCTGGGTGTCAACTCCGAGGAGACGAACACGGGAGCGAGTTTCATTCCTGCAAACGTAAGACTCAGAACCCAGTGATGTCGGAAAACTGTGTTTTTAACCACAGATGTGATTCCATCGCTCTTCTGTCTCTTGTTTAGATCGTCGGTGACGTGCAGGGAAATCTTCCTTCTCGGTCCATTGAATCGCAGGAGTGTAAAACGTCAGGTGAAGAAAATGGACGTCCCAGTGATCGAAGCAGCGATGGCTGCCAGGTACGATCTTTCACTGAGACGTCAAAGGAGAGAGTAGGAGGAGAGTACTACTAACGACAAATCTGTGAAACGTTGGCTTTAGTGTTCGTTCCATCTGTTTGACAGGAAAGTCAGAAACAGGGGAAAAGGGAGGAGAAGAGTAGTCCGAGGAGAGTGGTCGCTCTCGTCCCCCAGGATCGAGGTGAAGCCCACGAGCCGGAAGAGAAGCAGACAAGTGAGCAAAAAACATCTCTCACAGTTCTATATTTTTTTAAACTTAGAAGTAGCTGATTGAATCAAGTCTTTGTTTGGGCAGGAGCCGAATCGTGCAAAGAGCTCAACACCAGCGAGTCGTGGTACGACGCCAAAGAAGACCTGGAGACCACGGAGACCGGACCAGACCCAACGACCACAGAAGGTTGATGAACTCTACAGCTGTGAAATGTGGAGGATTATTAATCAAATTTTTCCTTCATCCTCTGCTGTGAATTTGTTGCAATCACAGAATCTGCCAGCGACCAGGCCGAGAGCTCGGTTCTCTGCGTCACCAACCTTCCCAGTCACGTGACGGAGGTGAGCTCACATACAAGTTTCAAAACGAATATATATATATATATATATATGTGTGTGTGTGTGTGTGTGTGTTGGAATGTCTATTAATCTGTATTGTGTGGCGCCACTGCTGCCAGCAGGGGGCGGTATAAGCTTTAAACATTTTTTTTTTGCCAGAGTGATGTGATGCTGCAGCTGGAGAAGTACGGAGCCTCTGAAGTTTGTATCTCTGTGTTAAAGAGTGATTTGAGGTGAGCTACTGTACATGAGAGCGTCTATTGTTCCTCACGACATTATCCACACGTGTTTTCAACAAGTGCTAATGTCAAAACAGAACTTTCCTTCCCAAACGTACTCATTACTGTGAGTGAAACAACCGACTGTCTCTCACTGGCTGCGTTCTCTAGAGTTGCCATAGTGATGGTAAGTGGCCTCCGATCTGCAGAGGAGGCGGCGAGAGAGCTGAATGGCTTCCGCATGGACGGTCGTACTTTGTATGTGGAGCACGTCAACAAGCCTGTCGGTGGGAACCGGAGTCGGAGCCAGAACCAGAACCAGGCATCAGGCTCCATCACTGAGCGTCAGTCCTCACAGGAAGCCTCGAAACTACAACCACCCACGACCACGACTGACATCAGTACCTACGGAAAGGTGAGAGGTCGTCTCCCATGTGGCCGATGTAAATGTTTCCAGAGAATCAGGACGGTATTCACAAGGTTCACAACACATATTAATATATAGATAACTTTATTGTCTTGTCTCCTTCGACGAGGCTCCACAATACGTACGACATTAAAACACATTTAAAAAATAATTTTTTTTGTATAGATACATATTTATATGTTTATATAAATATTTTTTTAAATATTTTTTAATTTTATATATTTATTTTATAAAATATATATATATATAATATATATTTATTTTAATATATATTTGTAATAAATATTTTTTTTTATATATATATATATATTTTGATATATATTTTTTAAGTATATATATATATATATATATATATATATATATATATACAGTATATATATTTTAATGTGTTTATGTAAAACAATGAATCAATATATCAAGAAAACAATGAGCTGATTAATCATTAACAAAGACAATAATTAATTGTGATGCGTAACTAAAATATAAAGACTTATATAAAGAGAGAGATTATTTTATTAATTTTGCATAATAATCCTTTAATAATTGCTCTGTTTTTTTATGATTTTGAATCGATTATTAAAGAAACTCCTCTGTCGTCTCTTGTGTCGCCGCCTCAGCCTCCTCTCAGCTGCAGCCTCAGGAGCAGGAAGGTCGTCTGCATCTCGCCCACGGCGAAGGCGACCTGCGTGCCACAGCACTACGGCACCATGGGAAGCTTCGACGCCCTGATGACGGAGCTGACGCGGCTCCACCCGGACGTCGACAGGCAGAGCATCATCGACGCCCTGGTGGAGCTGAGGGCCGAGCACCAGGGCGCCCTGAGCGTTCTGCCCCTCGGAAAGATCCAGGAGATGACATCCGAGCTCCTGACCAGGCCGGAGACCGAGCTCCCGACCAGGCCGGAGAGAGCCACGTAGTTGACGAGGAGGCGGGACTCTGATGCTTTTTAAAATTTTATTTTTATTAAAAGTAGCATCACAACCCTTCAAGTTTTTCTTTACAACTGAAAAAAAAGATCTAAAATACGTCAAAAGGTTGTGATTGGCTAAGTTGTTCTAAAACATTGTTACAGTTTATTTCCAGGAAGCATCAGATTGTTTTGTTGTAGCTTCAAGTTGAAGTTTTTCAGCCTAAAAAACTGTTTTCTTCATTAAAAAAAAAAAATAGTTTTGAAGAAAATAGCTTACAGTTGTTCATACAGCAGGTTTGTTTTTGTTTTACATTTCATATCAATAAAAAACAAAACAAGACGCACATTGAAATATTGTCTGCACGTCATCACTGACTGGGTGTTTCCGTAGGAATGTCGCCCCTCATGGTGCGTTTATAACGGACGCAACATGGATTATTCGGGCGATGACGCAACTAGACGGGAATTTCGCATCACTGACGTCAGGCGACTAATCTAATTAATTGAGAAAAATAATCTGAAGTTTAATCGATATTGAATATATCAGTTACTTACAGAAAACGATGGATCAACTTGAATAAGACTTCCTTCACTTTATTCGTTAAAAGGAACTTTAGTGATAAGGACAAGTCAATATTACTACAACAGTGTTTTAGGGTAATCTTAATATTTTGACTTTATCCTCATAATATAACGACTTAATTCTCCTAAATTTTACAACTTTATTCTCAATGTTCCAATTTTTTTTCTCTCAATGTGGCCCAAATACTCCGTCACATATTACTGACAAAGTTTATGGCAGAAAAAACTTTATTTTAGCAACAAACGGATCGATAAAATAATCGGCAGTTTAATCAACAATGAAAATAATCTGTTGCAGCCAGGCTAGTTAACATCGATGGATCAACTTGAATAAGATTTCTTTTACTTTATTCGTTAGAAGGAACTTTAGTATCATCATAATATTATGACTTCTCTTGCAATCTTATGACTTTATTTTCTTGTAATAGAACGACTTTATTCTCGTAATATTATGACTTTATTCTCGTAAATTCATGACTTCATTCTCATAATATTATTACTTTTTTCTTGCAATCTTATGACTTTTTTTTCTTGCAATAGTACGACTTTATACTCGTAATATTATGACTTAATTCTCATAATATTATGACTTTTCTCTTGCAATGTTATAACTGTATTGTCTTGTAATAGTACAACTTTATTCTCGTAATATTATGACTTTATTCTGATACATTTACGACTTTATTCTCAAAGTCTCCAATTTATTTTCTCTCTCGTTGTGGCCCTAATACTCCGTCGTATATTACTGACAAAGTTTCCTTTAGGAAAAACTAATTTTTCCTAAAGGAAACTTGAGTTGATGTGGACCAAAGCAAAACAAACATCATGGTCAAACTCGGCCCGCTCCCGGTGCAGTCCCTGTGTTTGACCGCTAGGTGTCCGCCCCCCGGGGAGTCACCCGCGCGGCGAACGGGTTAAAAGTTGATCCGTGTTCTGGGGCTTTGTGGGCGGAGCCTGCAGCTGGGACTCTAACCGGACCGACGGGGCGGACGACACTCGACCTGGGGAAGAAGAGTCGCGGTGCGCGGGCAGAGTTGTGCTCTACACTCACGTGTGCTTCCTTCTCCTCTCGCAGATCGACCGCACTGTGAGCCGCACCGCACCGGGCGGAGACGCGCCATGACGCGGGCGCAGGAGACGCTGCGGGGCGGCTGTCCGCGGGGCTGGAGGAAGTAGTGGAGA
Organism: Scophthalmus maximus; assembly: GCF_022379125.1. Lineage (NCBI taxonomy): Eukaryota > Metazoa > Chordata > Actinopteri > Pleuronectiformes > Scophthalmidae > Scophthalmus > Scophthalmus maximus. The sequence goes on from NC_061528.1 coordinate 1,591,410, forward strand.
CCACGGAGGTTGTGGGTCTAGAGGAAAAGTCCGGACGCGGATCAACAGGAGGACGCTTCGTGCACAGCCGAGGAAGGGAAGGGAAGAAAACAATGGGGGAGCGCTCGTCTGTTCGCCCGGAGTCCTCCCGGTGAGCGGAGCTTAACCGGAGCTGGAGATGATCTGGATCTGAACGCGCCCCATCACCGACGGGACTCGAACCGAGAGGTTCCGATGGGACAGTAACTCGGATCAAGTGATTCAAAAGAGAGAGAGAGAGAGAGAGAGATTGTGGATTGTGTTCCTCTCCCCGACACCATGTGCGGCGCGGGGACGTGGATGTGGCGAGCGGCGCTGTGCTGCGTGCTGCTGGGGAACCTGCTGCCCCCGGCCCGAGGTACGAGGACCGGGCTGCACGGTCCTGAGGATGTCCACACGTGTTCTCCTCCTTTATCATTTGTGTGTGTATATATACGCATATACATATATATGTATATGTGTGTGTGTGTGTGTGTGTGTGTATATATATATATATATATATATATATATATATATATATATATATATATATATATATATATATATATATATATATATATATACATGTATATGTACGGGTATATGTTAATGTATATGGTATATGCATATATATATGTATATGTACGGGTATATGTATATATATATATATATATGTGTGTGTGTTTTTGTATATATATACATACACACATACACAAGTTTGGACACGCTTTCCCATTCAAGTGAATAAGAAAGCGTTTCCAAACTTTTGACTGGTACTGTATATATATATATGTATCGTCATCTAATCTGTATCAGAAACAGCAGCAGTGACAGACCTGACAGTTTATTTGTTGTTGCCATGGAGACAGAAGACGTGGACAGACACGCTCATATTCTAATCTTCCCTCCTCACAAACTTATGTTAACATCAATATGAGTTATCACATGACACTCTTGTTTACCTCAGACACCTGATGACCACTGACCAGGAAGCTGCATCATCACCTCCCACGTGTTTTCCCTTGGGAATCTATAAAGTTTAGTTATTGTTCCGCACTAACGATTATTTCATTATCGATTAATCTCCCGATTAATCCGATTAGTTGTTTGGTCCGGTCAAATTGTAAAAAATGTAGATCGATTAGTAATCGACGACTAAATGAATTGGCAACTATTTTGATAATCGATTAATCTGTGAAAAAAAGTCAAAAATTGTTTTATTACATGTGAATATCTTCTGGTTTCTTTGCTCCTCTGTGACAGTGAACTGAAGATCTTTGGTGTGTGGACAAAACAAAACATCATCTTGGTTTGGTGAAACATGATGGACATTTTTCAGTATTTTATGAACCAAAACACTGATCGATTTATCGAGAAAATATTCAACAGATCAATCAGTTATGAAAAGAATCGTTAGTTGCAGCCCTAGAAAAATGTTGATCGTGTTTCCCCCAAAACCACAAGATGATGTTTTGTTTTGTCCACACACTGATATTCACTTCACTGTCACAGAGGAGCAAAGAAACCAGAACATATTCACATGTAAGAAGCTGAAATCAGAGAATGATGTTTTTTGTTATGTTTTCATAAAAACTATTTGAACAGATTAATCGATTATCAAATTATTGGTGATCAATATAGTTGTCGCTCACTAATCGATTAACTGCTGCAGCTCTCGTTGCCACTGTGTCACAACATTGGTGTTTCAAAAAAATATTGTGATGTGTATTAAAAACACTAGTGTCAGTCTGTAGAGTTCACGCCTCCTTCAAGGAAACACATGATTCCTGTGGTGGAAATGTTTAATGAAAAGTGGTTTGATGTATTTGAGCTCAAACATATTTAAAGAAAGTGGATTGTACAAACCCTCAAACATCTCAAACACTAAAATGATAATACAGTATTGGTTTGCGTTGCTGTTCTTTTCCTGGTCCCTAAATCTAAGTCCTGTTTTCAAATGACACTAGAGATTAATTGTTCTTGTCAGTCTCAGTATTTTAACCGTCCCTCACTGTGATTTCTTTTTCCTCAGGTCTGAACATGTGTATGAGTGGCAGCGCGACGTCCTGTGAAGAATGTCTCCTGATTCACCCCAGTTGCGCCTGGTGCGCACAAGAGGTACGACCTCACCTGCTGAGTGACCGAAGCTCTCTTGTGTGGTTACGTCTAAAGAAAAACAATCAGTTATTAAAATGAGCTTTCTTGTGCGTGTGTCTTCTCCCTCATTCAGGACTTTGGGAGGGGGCGGACTCTGACGTCGCGCTGCGACTTCAGTCAGAACCTGCAGAAGAGGGGCTGCGAGGCTCCGTTCATCGAGTACCTGGCCAGCAGCACCTCGGTTCTGGAGAACCGGCCCCTGAGCTCTAAAGGCTCCGGGTCGACCCAGTACGACGTGGTCCAGATTATGCCTCAGAAGATCTCCCTCAGTTTGAGACCAGGTAATGTCTTATGAGCACTTCACAAACATGAGAGGAGAAGGTTTTCACTTTGAAACCATTCCCTCTGCTAACTGCTCACGGTCCACCTGCCCCCGTCCAGGAGACCAGACGTGGTTCGGCGTGCAGGTGCGGCAGGTGGAGGACTACCCGGTGGACCTCTACTACCTGATGGACCTCTCGCTCTCCATGAAGGACGACCTGGACACCATCCGCAACCTGGGCACCAAGCTGGCACTGGAGATGGGGAAGCTCACCAGCAACTTCCGGCTGGGCTTCGGCTCCTTCGTGGACAAGAACATGTCGCCCTTCTCCTACACGGCGCCCAAGTACCAGGAGAACCCCTGCAGCGGGTGGGTGGTGAAGACCACAGGGATAATCCTGAAATAATAATTTCCTCTATAACTGTCTTCATGAATCATGTGCAGTTTGATAAAGCAGAGTGAAGCACTAAGTGAACAGGAGCAGAATAGATGGAGGGTAAAAAAAGCTGTGGCTCACACACAACGTTTGCCCCGGAGGTGAGACGCTAACTCGCCGCCTGCCATCGCGCATCACCTCCCATCTAGGTCATGGCCCCGGTTGTGTGTGTGTGTGTGTGTGTGTGTGTGTGTGTGTGTGTGTGTGTGTGTGTGTGTGTGTGTGTGTGTGTGTGTGTGTGTGTGTGTGTGTGTGTGTGTGTGTGTGTGTGTGTGTGTGTGTGTGTGTGTGTGTGTGTGTGTGTGTGTCAAGTGCACCAGGGGAAACGTTAAAGGGATAGATGACGATGTTTTGACCCCAAACAACTCGTCTGACTTCTGTCGTTGCTCATCCTGTTTTATAACGAAGAAGGAAACATCCTACATTTAAATCCACTGGATCAAGAATCAATAATTCCGCTGTGATTACGATAACATTAATGTACAAATCGAGTCACCACCATGTTTATTTAAAACAAATGGCACAAATAACCGTAGATGATAAAACGAGGCGCAACTTTGTTTTTTTGCTCGTTTCGTCCTGATGTGACGTCCAGAGGAAACACGCCTCATCTCATCTCATCTCATCTCTCTCTCTCTCTCTCTCTCTCTCTCTCTCTCTCTCTCTCTCTCTCTCTCTCTCTCTCTCTCTCTCTCTCTCTCTCTCTCTCTCTCTCTCTCTCTCCTCAGATACAAACTCTTCCCCAAATGCGTCCCCACCTTCGGGTTCCGCCACATCCTGTCGCTGACGGACAAAGTGGACCGCTTCAACGAGGAGGTGCAGAAGCAGATGGTGTCGCGCAACCGGGACGCGCCGGAGGGCGGATTCGACGCCATCCTGCAGGCGGCTGTTTGTAAGGTGACGAACTCAACTCAATCTAATTTCTTAACCTCGTGTTACGTGAGGAAAAAGTCCCAAGAATATTTTAATCCACTGGAAATTATCCCAGATTTTCCCCCTGCAGCAACCTGAGCAACCTGGAGGCTGTAATTCACTAATACAGCGTTGGATTAAAATAGTTTACTGCCCCTTTAATAAGATGCATTTCGCGCCCCTTTTGAGATTCAACGTATGGACCATGACTTGGCAGCACATTGTAGATGCGGGGGGGGGGTTGTCCCCGTGACAAGCGTCTGGCCTATTTACTTGTTAATTAAAAGCACCGTGGGGGTTTGACAGGAAGTTCAGTCTGGTGCAGCTGGTTAAACACGAGGACGAGTCACTCGCTCGCTCGCTCACAGGCCCGGTCGCGTCCCGTCGTCGTTTAGTTGTTTTTTTCCTTCTCCTCAGTTTAATTGTTTTGTACAGGAAGAGAATTGACTCCCGCCCCTGCGACTCGCTGCTGCCTTGTAATTTGCTCGGGTTGCTCTGTTTCAAATGCTCTGGGCGTCTCCCACAGGCCCCATGGATCATCAGACGTGGTCAGGTCCGACGTTAGATCGTTTTATCCTGAATATACGACTAAAAATAGTTTTAGTTTTCAGGGAAACGTTAGAATTTCTTTCATGGACATGATTCCATCTTCAGTTTTCTTTTGGCTGTGATTGTTTTAAACCATTTAAATCCCTTAGTGGAACTGTGGGAAAGCAGAGTTTGGACTGAACGTTAGTTTTTAAAGCTCAGTCTGGTCCCACGGTTCCTCTGACGGCAGCTCAGGACAAATGCTGGACGAAGGAATCACGAAGGCCTTCGTCATGTCGTGTGCATTAGTCACCACGTCTGTCCAACGCCTGTTGTTTCCTGGTGATAACAGACAGACTTTGTCCTCCTGTTGACGTGTGGTTGATGGATCTGAAGTTTTCAGTGAAACATCCAGGCCAATGGATTTACAGTAAATCTATTTACTAATACACACAGTAGCTGTAGTGACTGTGTCTGTAATCCCAGTGATAAAACCAGAGGAAGAGATTTTAACAAACTTCTCCGACGTGCTTCACCTCCGTCCGCAGGAGAAGATCGGCTGGAGGAAGGAGGCCTACCACCTGCTGGTGTTCGCCACGGACGACGTGCCTCACCTGGCTCTGGACGGGCGGCTGGGAGGTCTCGTGCAGCCGCATGACGGACAATGTCACCTCAACGACCTGAACGAGTACAGCGCCTCCACCAAGATGGTAAGACGAGCGGCTCACTGGTGATCGTGGACAGACAACGACGTCTCCGTTATCGTTTTCATTTTCTTTCAGTCAGGTTGTGAAACGATACTATATTTAACAACTTGACAGCAAAAGTAAAGAGTAAAGTAATGAAAATAAATAGCATATCATGAATTGCAAAATAATCAAAAATAGAAAATGTGACGTCTGGTTTCCCTCGTCGTTCACCGGCCTTAAAGGGCCAGTGAGAGATTTGGAGAGCGATTGTTTTTTGTTGTTGATTTGTTTGACTGCCGTGGTCGGGGATCGAACTCCCAGCCTCAGGTACGTGAGACGCACGCGCTGACCACGAGGCCTCTAACGACAGCTAGCGTATTAGCTGAATTTGACAAAAAGTGTATTGGATTAAAATCGCATACGGCCCCTTTAACATGAAGCTAAGAATCGTAACTGTACCTGCGAAACCTCAGGTTGCCATGGAGATCAGATCCAGCGAGTAAAGAGACATTCCAGAAAAAGTGTACAGACTTTTTATGAAATAAAACAGAGTAAAACAGGAGCAGTGTTGCGTGAGAAAAAGTCCCAAGAATATTTGGATATTTTAAATTATCCCCGATTTTGTTGCAGCCACTTCACCCTGCAGCTTTACAGTTTGTTCCCCTTCGGAAACCTGAAGCTGTAATTTACTGTAATACAGCACATTGTTCAATAAACCTCAGACTCCAGCTGAGAACGGACGTTGGAACTTCCAGTGTTTACTCAGAGAACGACTGCAAGATAAAATTCCTGACACGCTGTAGAGACGTGTGTTTTTTTTTTATAAACTTTATTGAATGCAGCTGAAGTCAAACGGCCAGTTACTGAAATTCCAACGTCATTAACGGTAAACGGCCCGTGGTGGTAATTGCGGAGGTGGGAGGGGCCAACGCACGTGTTCACACCTGGAGGCCGCCAGTAAAAACCTGAGTGGAGTCGAGTGGATCCGCAGCTCGAGAGCGTGAAGCGTGGAGGAATGTAGAAATATGTCTGGCCCGACTTTCTCCTCGGAACTCAAATAACCGACCGCTGAGTTTTCATTCCAGTTGAAAATGGGAATTTTATTTTTTCCCTTTTTTAAAAATTTAATTTGGGGGGAAAAAAATCACACACTGGAAATTTTTCTCTCATGATTCGTTCACAGACTGTCAGAAAAACAACGGACGCGTTTCAAAAGTAGATCAGTGTCATGTGGACGGTGATGTGCTTCTATTTACCAGGGAATGTTTTTCATTCCTCTAAATACAGATATTTCAAAAAACAAATGGACACGTGAGCTACAGTGTAGAAACACTTGTGGTGTCAGAAAATATGATGTTCTGTGATGCTAATCAAAACAATATTGATTTTAGATTAGTAGTCAAAGATTTGTGACAGTGTAGATTGTGTATTTAGCAGTGTTGTAATCAGATATAGATTTATCGCTTGATCGATAAAAAAATCGTTCGATATGAACTTGAATTTTACAGATTTAAGAAATGATGTGTTTATTTTTTAACATTTTAACTTAAAAAAGGGTTTATTTTCTTAATTCAAGTTATATTTTAGTTTTATTTATATTTAATTATATTAAAGTTTCATCTTCCGAAATTTGACTCTCGAACTCCTTCTTAACATGTTTTATGCAGATGATGGTGTGTTATTTATTATGTGACAGATTTCCTAATATTAATTTTTTTTAAATGCATACATTGTCTCGCTTACGTTATTGCAATATTTGGTAATATGTCGTATTTGTTAAGACCAAAGTATTGTTTAGTTGACACTGTAGCAGAAAGTTGCTCCGTGGAAACTCACAGAGTTTAGAAAACGTCAGCAGGGACGAATATCTGAAGGCTTTCCCCTAAAAAAAAGAAAACATTCCCATCTCTCTGCCTCTACAGGATTATCCTTCTCTGGCTCTTCTGGGAGAGAAACTGGCTGAAAACAACATCTTTCTCATCTTCGCTGTCACAAAGCGGCTGTACGTTATTTATAAGGTACTCTCCAGTTCTTCTTCTAAGACCACTTTCCTTTCCTGGTCCCCGTTTCCACGCTGGCGACAACTAAGGCTGTCGTCTCTATTATTTGTTTTGGAAGAATTTCACTGCACTCATCCCTGGAACGACGGTGGAGATCCTGGATCAGGACTCAAAGAACGTCATCCAGCTGATCATCGCAGCGTACAACGTGAGTGAGCGGCAGGATTTCCTGTTTGTGTTCTGTCAGAGGGATTTGGGATGAAGAAGGGGAGGACGAGGGGGGGAGGAGGAGTGAAGCTCCAGCTGACACACGGGCACAGGCTGCAGTTCTCAATGGGGCCGTAACGCTGAAGTGGCTTTAACAGCTGACTTTACTGTAGTAGTATCATCCATCTAGCTGCTTCCAGACAGTTACTGAAGTCCGGACGTTTTCCCATCCGGAAAAAGTTCAGGAAAATGCTTCTCACTTAGGAAATACACATGAAAAAATATCTAAACATCAGAGAGACTTGTTTTCAACTGTGTGTCAGAAGTGGACACACGCGCTCTTATTGGTTGAATACGTTTTTATTACATAAAAGCTTCACGATCACGGCAGAGGAAAAACACGGACAGGGAAGATGAGATGAATAAAATATCGACTAAATGACATCAACAGAATCATACGAGCAAGATTATAGAAAAGTTTTTACTTTAAATTAGATTTAAAATTATCAACGCTAATGTGGGACGGGAGGAGACGGAGAAAGCTCCGCCCCCTAAGACGATGACGACGAAGACGAACAGGGGGTTAATGTGGGGAAGAACCCACGTGACCTGTAGGCTGAATATTTGACACACACACACACACACACACACACACACACACACACACACACACACACACACACACACACTGAGGCCTGACATTCATCTGCCTGTTTAAAAAAAAAGTTTAATCAATTTGTTTTCCGGAGCTCTGCTCTTCCCGCAGTCGGGCTTTTTCCCACTAAATGTTTCCCTGTGTGGGAGGAGCCGAATGACGACGGTGTGTTTTCTCTGCGACTGAAGCTGGTGTCAGACTCGACGTGCTCGCCGTGCGTGCGGGGGAGGGAGGGAGGGAGGGAGGGAGGGCGCCTGAATGAAGAGCTTTGACTTCACGGCCCCTTTATTAACATTCCAGCTGCCACATCACATCCACCACTCTCGGGCCTGTGAGCTCCACGGGCCTTTGCCAAAACACAGCGAGGTTATGTTGTGTAACCGTTATGTTGTTTTTTTGATTCGCTGCGACTCACGTTCAGGGTCAGAAAAGTCTTGATGATGTGCGAGAGCGAGGGGAATGATCCCGTGTTTTTTATCCCTGGCACAGTGACATCGCTGTTAAATGCTCACGGAGCCAGACGCAGCTGGCAACACACACACACACACACACACACACACACACACACGACCTGCAGCCAGGCGTCGCACACATTGTGGTTGTGGTGAGATAAAACTATTAAAAAAAAAAAACAGGGCAACACATTCCCCATGTTTCTCTCTTTCACGCCGAGTTACAGGCACGAAAAAGATCCACTGAGGTGGTTTTAATATAAACGTCTTGACATGTCGCTGCGGCTTCACGTTCAGTTTGTGCCCCTTCGTCACCGCGGGGGAAACCCCTGTGAGATAAGTTCTCTCAAACCTTCTGCTGTGTTTCCCTCCTCCTCAGAACATCCGCTCCAAAGTGGAGCTGACGGTGTGGGACCACCCGGAGGACATCAGCCTGTCGTTCACCGCCACCTGCCAGGACGGGAAGCCGCTGCCGGGCCTCAGGAAGTGTGCCGACCTGAAGATAGGAGACACGGTGAGTTCCATCGTCGTACGGCTGCATGTTTTATTCATCCCGCTGCTGAGTGTTCCAGCAGCCGCCTCACCCACTGGACAGCGTTTTACTTTTTTGGGGTTATGAAAAATGCATCTGAAGCTTGAACACGGGGGATATAAAAAAAAAAAGAGTCTGTGGCTCGTTCTGCCAGACGTTTGGCAGAGTTCCTCTGTGATGAAGCCAAACTGAGGGGGAGTTGGGAGGAGGATTTATTTTCCTTCTCCCTGAAACCAAACACCTTCACCAGGCACCTGTGGAGGAAAGTCACAGCGACTCGCCGAGTTTCTGACACAGTGATATATATAAAGATTTAAGCTGCGTTCAGGAACAACAGCAGCAACTGCAACAATATTTAGTCTAATAATCATCGAGGCGCTGGAGTATAAAGTCTTCTAACTCATAGATCTGTTCCTCAGAAACTGGACTTTCTGCATATTCCCATCAGCTCCTGTAGAAACACGCAGCGGCACAGTCACACTGACTCCTCCCCCTTTTTTCTTTTGAAGCCGTTTGATTTTAAGCCCGAACACGTCCTCGGAGGAGTCGCAGCGTTTCGCATGTTCTGGCTCCGGAAGCTGAGCAGAGACTCGTCTCACGAGCCGGTTCGTTTTTAAACGAGGAGAATCTGGATCAAAACGTGTGAACAACCCCACTGTCGAACAAAAAATCTCTTGGCAGAAGTTTATCTATTTTTTTCTTTTCCACCACACGCAGTCCACATCAGAGCCCGACGGATTTTATCTGTCGGCTTTTATCGTCCCATGTGATCGTCTCGCAGACGCGTCTGTATCTGCCCACACGCAGCGATACGAAAAACTCATTTTACAAGATAAATGATGCAATAAAAATGTGCATATGTGTTTTAAAAGATTGTTTATTTTCTGCACGTGGAGTTTTGCTCATCACACCGAGTTGCCCACCAACTTGACCTTTTTTTTTGGTAAAGAAGACATAATGATTTACGACCGGTCTTAGCGAGGACGAGACCAGTTGGTGCCACAGACGTAAATCTGCATCAAGATACGACCGACCTCCCTGTCGACCAGACGTTAAGACCAGTTGGTGCAACCGCTCCCAGAAAAGGAGGTTTAACGGGTTTGTGATGCATGTGCCCTGCTCTTGGGGATAATGTAGTAAATGTCTGTTGGCATCGGTCTGAAGGTTTTTCTTTGTCACTGAACAACAGCCGAGATCAGGTACATCTTCATCCCTCCCTCTCTCTCTGGATGTTAATATTCTGCACAGGCCTCGGCTCAGAATCCTTTGGAAATGTGAGCGAGGGGCGGCTTAACACACGGGGAACCTCACCTCCCCCCTGCTCCTCTCTCAGCTGGGCGTCGGAGGAGCTGAGGGGTGAATGAAAAGGGTTTACTGGGCCTCGCTCGCGTCTTTTCATCCTGAGCGCTGAAAGGAAATGGAGGGGTCCAAAGCTTCCCAGCCTTTTGCTGAGGAGGATGTGGCCCTCGGCCCCCAGGGTGTCAGTCACCTCGTCCTGTGCGAGAGCTCGCCGCCGCATGTCAATGAAATCACACAAAGGGGGCGGGGGGGGGGGGGGGGGGGGGGGGGGGGGGGTCTGTGGGCCGTGAAAGGAGTGTGTAGATAAACCCGGGACCCTTTTCACTGTAACACTCGGAAGACGTGAATGCGACCACTGCAACATTCCACAGGTTCTTTGAATCAGTTGAATCTGATTGTGTTGTTTTTGTTCGAGCTTCTCAAGGGGTTTAGTTTTTCTGTGCCACTTAATTGAATTTTCAGTCGGTCATAAAAATTCCATCATCCCAACATGATTTGTCCGCGGAATAAAAGTTTTGTCTGTCGAGACCAACATGTCAGTGAACGCCTCGCACGCAGTTCCTCAGTGAGTCTTTAATGTGTTACTGTCTGCAGGTGAACCATTAACCCTCGTACAGTACGTGACCACGGTTCCACCCAATCTTGTTTCTGAATGATGTGACTCACCCGTCATGTGTGTTCAGGCATTTTCTCAATGGGTTTGACCTCCTCACCGTCAACCCCCCCCCTCCTCAGATAGTTGTCCTAACCAGCCACGTGATTGGACGGAAACTGGCCTCCTCCTCGCGACTCACATTTACAGTAAATTAATATAATTGTGTCTCTTCCCTCCGTTAACTATTTGTTTCCCGCGCTGAAGTGGAAAGGGGGAAGTCCGGGGGCAACATGGGACGTCGGCCTTTTTCCTGTATCCTGAGTCGACTTGTCTTGTATGTGCCACTTATGCCACGTCGGCTCCTCTCGGGGGTTAATTCAGTCCAGTGATGTTGATGAAGCGACGCGGGGTCATGTGTAGTGCAACGGCCCGCAGACCGGCCGGCTGCTGCCAAGCCCTTTGTGGGGCGGGTTGTGTTTGTTCAAATGAAAGGACGCAGGCTGGGATCAGGCCACTGAGGGATATGGAAGATAAAACTCCTTATCTGTCCGATCGTCTGAACCCCGCGTGAACCCTGCCGACGGAACAAACAGGAAGTCATTCACAGCCGCTTTGTACATTTCCTTTTTGAAAAAAAACAACTTGTGCATTCCGTCTTCAGGTTTCCTTCAACGTGAGCGTGGAGGCGAGGAGCTGCCCTGCCCGCGGCGCCGACCAGAGCTTCACCATCAAGCCGGTGGGCTTCAAAGACCGCCTGCAGTTGGCGGTGGACTATCAGTGCGACTGCGGCTGCAGTCGGACGGCGCAGACCAACAGCAGCATCTGCAGCTCCATCGGTGCGTCTGCTCCGCGAGACGAACCTTTTGAAAGAGTCATGAAGCATCGTAGATGTTAGACCAACAATTTCTGGTCCCCTCAGGTACGTATAACTGCGGGACGTGTCGCTGCGAGCCGGGCTACCTGGGCGCCCGCTGCGAATGCCAGGAGGGCGAGGCCAGCAGCACGTACCTTAGCGGCTGCCGCGAGGCCGAGGGCAAGCAGGTGTGCAGCGGCCGCGGGGAGTGCAGCTGCAACCAGTGTCTGTGCTACGAGTCGGAGTTCGGCAAGATCTACGGCGGCTTCTGCGAGTGCGACGACTTCTCCTGCGCCCGACACAAAGGCGTCCTCTGCTCTGGTAGGAACATCACCTCCTCATCCTCCTCCTCCTCCTCCCCCCTCATCCTCCTCCTCCTCCTCATCCTCCTCCTCCTCATCCTCCTCCTCATCCTCATCCTCCTCCTCCTCATCCTCCTCCTCCTCATCCTCATCCTCCCGTACACACACACACACACACACACACACTGTCAACTCCTCAGACCTGCTGCTTGTTGTGAGTTATAATTACACATGGTTCACATTCACGATGTGGAGTCGTGTCTCGTACTGAACCTGCTCCGAGTTTGTCTTTGTACTTTGGCCAATTCTTTTCGGCACAAGTACAAGTACTTACATTTAAGTACTTGTACTTGCCCCTGCTCGAAAAGAAAAAAAAACACCTTCGCATTTTGTTGGATCGCAGCTTTCATGTGTTGTTGGCATTAAATGTGACAGCTCCCGTGTTTTTGTACACCGTGCGTGTCTTTTGGCGACATGCTGATTCAGTTGTCTGGTGTTGGAGTCGTGTTTGGTTCAGGAGAAATGCTGCTCTCGGTTTATTATAACTTTATGTGATTTGTTTTGTTTCGCGCGATGGGCTGTTGTTGCTCCCGGTTACCGAGGTCACTGGGGTTTGATACCAGAGCCCGACCGACATCGGTATCAGCATTTTTTTTTGTGTGGACGATACATGGCTGTAAAGAGGGATCTGGTGCCGTCGTGTTGGAGTCATTTTCTGATTGCGAGGACCTGATGAAATAGAAGTAGAGAGGAATAACTTTCTCCGTTCATCAGTGATTCGTGCGCCGGTGCCAACACAGAGTCCTCGTCCTCTGAGCTGAAAGGTTTTGGCCTCGTTTGACCAAAGTGTTTTCCCAGAACATTCAGTCCAACATTCTGCTGCGGGACGTCCTGGCTGCAGAGGGGTCGTGGTGGGGGGAGGTTCACTGGCTCGTCCCCAGGCCAACAACTGTTCCTTCAGCCCACAGAAGGCGCTTTGTGACCGTGGGGCTCCCACAACAACAAAGCCTGCCTGTATTTATCTTCCCCCTCCAGTAGAAACAAGTCTGTGGTTGGTTCAGGACGGACTCACTGTTTGTTTGTTTGTGCCGATCATTAAATGTGAACAGTCCACTATCTTCTGCCTCTTCTCTCCTCTTCTCTCCTCCGTTGTCAGGGAGGTTGGAGCCATAATGAGTTTCCTCTAATGACACCAAACACCATGAAGCCTCCTCCTCCTCTTCCTCCTCCTCCTCCTCCTCCTCCTCATCAGCACCGTCCTCAGATTAATGAACTCAAGAAAATTATTGTCAGAAATAAAAGGTTATTAAGGTTTTTTTATTATGATAGCCAAGAGTTTTGTTTGATACAATATATTTTCTTGATTTTGTTTAAAATTGCCTTAAATCCAAATAGTTTTTTTGATACTGATATATTGATTTCAGCTTTAATTCAAGATTCTAATGAGCAGAAGTGAACGTCTCTGAGCTGATGCTCCACAGACGTTCAGCATCAACACAATACTGTCAGCTCTGTTTAGCTGAAAGCAGGAAGCTGTGAGGAGGAGGACGCATCGTATCTGGGGTCAGTCAGGCGACCTGACCTCTGCATCTGCTCTGCTGTCGCTCTCCGTGTTTATCTCTGCATCCTCACGGTGAACGACAGACAGACAGACAGACAGACACACACACACACAGACACACACACACAGACAGACAGTCCTCCTCCTCCTCCTCCTCTTCCTCCTCCTCTTCCTCCTCTTCCTCCTCCTCCTCCTTCCTCCTCTTCCTCCTCCTCTTCCTCCTCCTCCTCCTCCTCCTCTTCCTCCTCCTCCTCCTCCTCTTCCTCCCTCCCGCTCGTTGGAACTTGACTGAACTTGACGGCTGCAGACAAAAGACCCGAGGTCTGCCAGCTACGAGGCCACACCCTGATCCCATCACTTATAATCTTCCCTCGGAGACGTCGAGGTGCTTTGAGCTCTCCCGTCTTTTCCCCCTGACCTCGTACGCGGGCGAACTTGAACCCAGACTTTGGCACAGAGAGTGTTTGGGTTTCATTTTGTGGGCTCAGCGCTGGAGTCCAGGAAGCCCATGGCTCAGCTCAGAGACGATCCCCTGGCAGTCACTGTGTCAGCCTCAGTGTTTACCCACAGACAAAAGAGAGAGGAGAGGGGAGAGAATCACAGCTGCATGGAGACACACTGTGTCGTCCGCAGCGTGCCGGACCAGACTGCTGATGGGAAAATAAATCAAGGAGAGCTCCTGAATTATACTGATTACGTCACGCTGACACCCACCAGACACACAAGTGGTTTGAATCCATTTACACGACATTAAAACTTTGTAAAACCTTGAGGGGGAGAAGAAAACGGAGATAATTATCTTTCCTCTTTTTTTATCAGCGGCGCTCTCGGTGGCGTCAACAGACGAAAACGCCGACGCAGCAAAATGTGTGTGTTTAACAAGCAGCTGGAGTTCACAGAGGCGGTCGTCATTGTGTCGCCACGTCGTTGTTACGGGCTTTTGTGTTCTGCTCGCGGTGACGCCGCAGATCGCCGAGAGCAGAATCCAGAAGGTAAACACTGTTTTCACGGCCGCTGATGACTGTTGTCTGTCGAGCGCGTGATGTTGTTCACGCGGGTCCGAGAGGCCGACGCCTGTAATGTGTTCCTTTTTAGTTTTTAGTGAACTGAGAGCAGGTGGGTCATTTGAAAGTTGTTGTTTCTCTTCCGTCCGTGTCACAGAGCAGATATCGGCTGATGACGAGCGCTGGTTCAGCGTTCGAGAGCGAGCCTGTCTCGGCCTGCGGAGGTTTAACAGCCCACATATTTCAGCTGTTTTTGCCCTGAAAGGAACGAACACACACACACACACGAACACAAAGATGAGGTTGTATTATTGTTTTTACAGCCTGTTAACAGAGCCACATCAGCGAAAAAAAATGTTGTTTTGAAGTCTGTGGTGTAGCACATGGGACTGATTTCAAAAGAGAAACAGATAGTTTGGTAACAAAGTGAAGTCGGAACTCGAAGAAATAGTTTAACCATCCAAAGGAACGGGGCTGATTCGCTGTGTGACGTGACGATGGATGGATTTGACATCAACGTGTTGGTACAAACGTGGGAGATGATCACGATGGACGCTGGAGGGACGCGGCCGTCTTCACCGACCCGCTCGCCAATCGGCCCGAAAGGTCACATGTCGTGAGTAGACGCCAACTTCGTGACGAGAAGACTTGAAATTCGTGCCACTGGCCTCACTCGCTCAAGCTGAAATATTCAGCCAGTCAGCGGGACCACGAAGGATCCTTCCCGAACGCAGCATCACTCCGCTGCTCATCAACCTCCGCTGGTCGACACACGGTCCAGATCACCAACGCCTGCCTGCAGAGCGATCTCCGGGTCTGCAGGCGTCCGCTCTGCCCCGCGCTCTCTCGGTTCCTCCGAGGAACGTCGTGTGGCCACCGCCGTCCCTGAACAGGAGCCTGAGTGGCATCTGAATCCGGCCTTCTTGAATCTCACATGACCTGACTCGAGTCCTCCTAACTCACCGGCGTCGTCTTGATTCTTGAGGCGCCGTTAATCTGAGGAAGTGTCGAGTGAACAGCTTTTAACTTTCTGAGTTCGTAGAGACGGACCTCTTGTGTTTGTGTCTCCTTCTTATCAGAACACAGTGCGTCTTCCCCTTCACCCCTGAAGGAGCTTCAGGAGCCGTTCGTCATGGGCAACAGAAAGTGTTTCCACTGAACTTTTGTCATCTCAGATTTTTTTTGTTTGTTGTGGAAACAAAACGTCTCCTTTTCTCGCCTCCTCAGCAGTCTGATGCTCGCTGACTTCCCTCTTCCACAGAAGCTGCAGATATTTACTGACTCGCACGTTTTCACTTCTGTCTCCGTCTGTACTTCGGCGGCGTCCAGCTTTGCGGAGGTGTATATTTAGGGAGACTGAAATAAGAGTTGACCACAAATGGGCAGGAATCTCTCCACCAGCTGCCTGAACTCACAAAATAAGTACCTTTTTTTTATTGGACACTTTAAAAACTTAGAGTCTAAACAAAGCAGCCCCTCACGTGGTCGTGGCCTTGGAGCGAGTTTGGATCCAGAACACGACGACGGGAGCAGCTACTGTTTAAAAAAAACCAAAACTGTTTCTCTGTACGTGACACTGAATCAAAGGAAGACACTCCCAGACCCGTCTGAGCCTGTGGCCCGACTGAGTAATCCTACCCCTCAGCCTCCTGTGTAATTAAGTGTGTGTGTGTGTGTGTGTGTGTGTGTGTGTGTGTGTGTGTGTGTGTGTGTGTGTGTGTGTGTGTGTGTGTGTGTGTGTGTGTGTGTGTGTGTGTGTGTGTGTGTGTGTGTGTGTGTGTGTGTGTGTGTGTGTGTGTGTGTGTGTGTGTGTGTGTGTGTGTGTGTGTGAGTGAGTGATATTGTTCAGCCGTCAGAGCTTGTCATTTAAAGTCGTACGATCATATTCTGCATTTCTTCCCAGACGGGCCAGTCTGTGATTAGATGTGTTTAACTTTTCTTTTTTTTTTAATCCAGTCAGACAAAAGAGGGCAACGTGTGGAAAAATTAAGTGAGGAGCCGGAAGTGGCAGGTTTCAAGTTCTTCTTTTATTGTTTTATTTCGCTGTTGTGGGATTAATAAAGAATTACCTCGGCCTAGGAGTTTATTTTTTTTTCATCTGCGTTTCTTAGTTGGTTGGCAGGAATGGATCTTTTCCCTTTCTTTAAAGCCCCAGTGTGTAATATTTAGTCATTTTCTGGCACCATCCGCTGGTGAAGTTGCAAAAAACGCAACCAACTGAGCGACCGACAGGGGACACTTTATGGTGTTGCACCTCTGATTCCATGTCCTGTTTCCGTCAGCGTCTGAAAGTTCAACGGAACGCGACGTATTCTGGAGCGTTTAGTTCAACAACCGTATTCAACACGACGTAGAAACATGGAGACTCACACGGAAGTCGGTCCACCTCATGTGACTATATCTAACTCATATATGAACAGAGTTATGGACAATATATTCAACTTCTGTGAATAAGTTCTTATTAGTTCATAAGTTAAATATTAGACATTGCAGCTTGTAGCGTTAGCCTTGGCGGAGGTTATGCGCCACGGCACTTTTGTATATACACTATATATAGATTCATAATCTGAATGATGTCGAGCTTTCACTTTATATGTAAACAGGAAGTCGTCGTCTCTAGTTTCCTGCTGTTTCTGTGGAATTTTCCCCATCATGTATCATGTTTTTTTTGCTGCAACCAAATTATTTTGAAAATGATATACAGGTATTCCGATTATGTTACGGCGGGATTTCCCACAGGAAATTGTCAAGGCGCTGGAAATAAACCCTGTAATGTTTCTTCCCTCCTCCTCTCCAGGGGGCGGAGCGGCAGCAGCAGTTACCTCTTTTCCCCTAAAATGTACAAATTCCTGGTGTGACGCAGACGCACCGGGGGGAACCACAGGCATCTCAAATATTCAGTGGAGCTTCGAGTCGAGCTCAGCTGAGAGCAGAAAGTAGGGCAACGCTGCAAATGTGGGAGGTCAGAGGGCGAGTTTTCTTTTCACACACACACACACACACCCCTCTGCGTGCTACCACATCGCATCAGAGCGTTCTTCATGAAGCGACTGAGTTCAGTTCAGTGTCGGAGATGATTCCTTCAGACCAGAACTTCAAAGACTCTGATATGAAACACGATCACAGGCTCCTTCGTCGCCGTTTCAAAAGGCTTTTACATTTCTACATCTGAAAAAACTACTTCAGACGTATGGTAGATGCCCAGTGCCTTTTCTTCTTCTTTGTGTAAGCTTCTGTCACAGTAACAGATAGTGAGATTTTGACGGTGGCCCTGAAGTGCAAATCACAACGACAAATCAAAAAACATAACGACAAATCAAAAAACATGACGGCAAATCACAAAAAACATAACGGCAAATCACAAAATACATCGGCAAAACATAAAACACGTTTAGTCTTTCCTTATACCTCAGTGAAAACAGAGAGTCACATGTCTCCGACGCCCGAGGCCTGACGCGCTGCGCAGCCTCTTCCCAAACAACGAGACGAGGTCTGTAGATACTCTGACGGCTTCACATCTGCATCGCAGCAAAAGAATAAAAACCACACTCGACAGAGAACGATGTGTGGATCGCGTCTTTGTTGACGCAGGAAACGTTTGGTTCCAGATGTCACAGATCATCATCATCATCATCATCCTCTCTGTGATTTTCACAAGAGCAACAGATTCCGTCGAGCTCCCGTTTGATTTTGCTGCAACGTTATCGTACACATCTGTACGATAACGTTGCAGCAAAATATGCTTCTAAAAATAACCTGACGGCTCATTTCCTCTTCGTATAATCTCCCAACTGTTTACTTAAGCCTGTTTAAATATGATGTTGAAATCCAGTACAAAGAAAACACGGGGCTGCACTTACAGTCTGTCTCCGAGCTGTAATATACTGCTGCATATGGTTAAATGTGAAAAATATATATTCTTTGAGACCATAATTGTGTCATAACAGTCAGAAGAGCCAGTGATTCAGCTGACTACACAGTTTTCACCAACCAGAGCTGCTGTGGCGCCCCTGTGTTTGAGTCTTCACCTCTTCTACATTGAATGTTATACAACGGCAAATTGTGCCTAACTTTTACTGTACATGTGAAGAGATGGTTGTCGAAAATCAGACTACAGTAAAAGTGAGAGTACAGGTGTAAAAATGAGAAAAACGTAACTGCGTTCACTCACATTTATTTTTGGTATATTATGAAAACACAACTTTTAGCTGCGCATCGTTTCATAAAGCATCGTTCCTTTACAGAAGAGGGTCATATTTTTCTTTTAAAATGCACAAAGAATGAGTTTGTCCAGACTTTTCTCTCCACTGTTCTTCCTTGTTTTTCTCAGACTGCTCAGCAGCAGGAGTGAATGAACTCAGTGATCCGTGAGGAAGTGAGCAGGGGCTGGGAGACCCTGTTGCACCAGGCGGATTACTCTGGTTCCCTGCTCCGGTTCCCTTGTGCACTTGTCCTTCACTGATCCGATCACCGACAGCTCTGAAAGCGTCACCTGCGCCTGAAAGAGCAGGAACGGTTTGCGGGAGATGCATTAGCTCAGGACAGCGAGGCGTTTCCGTCCGAGCGCCTCGGCCTCATCTTTGGCTGCTTGTCCGGGCTGACAGAACGTCTACGGGAACGTCATGGCAGCTCTGAAGGATCTGAACTCGTTCCACGTCTCCGCCTCCTCCTCCTCTTCGGCCACAGCTGTGTTTATCGTGAGCAGCGTTTTAATCTCCCCGTTTAGCAGTGAGTCAAAAAAGTCCCGACGGTGCAGCCAGGAGAAGGAACGCCGGGAGGACGAGGAGGAGACCGCGCACTTGCTTCCAAACATCTGTTTTGAGGTCTGGACGTGGAATTTGTGGTGTGTTGACTGCTGGTGATCTCATCTGACGCGGTGCCAGTTCATCTGAAGGGGGGGTCGCGACCAAAACATAGAGAGGGACGTACCTGGCCAGAGTGTCACTGGGTGGAGACGACTCCACCGTCGAGCGCGGAGCCAATTTGGCGCGCTGCCGAAAAAGCTTGACGACACTTACTTGAAGGAATAACATGAATAAACCCAACCTGTGAATATTCACCCCCCGTTCTACCTCCCACATACTCCGGCAAACCTCCCCTGAACAAAAGTTAGACAGGAATGCCGATGGGAAAGCAACAACTCCCTCGCTCACACCCAAACTTTATGAAAAGTTGTTTCCATCGCGCATTTTGCACGTTAAAGGGAAGTGGGCAATTTTGGAGAAAGCTTGTTTCTCTTATTGTTGTTGTTGTGATTTCACTGCTCTGGCCGGCTGCTCACCCGCGACCTCAGGAGACGGATGCTCTCACCAGGAGGCCAAGACCGCAGAGATGCAGCGCCACCTGCTGGCACCGAGCCGTTTGGTTGGTTGTCGATTTACAGAGCCGGCGCACACAGAACCGACAGCTAGCGGGCCTCGAGGAAATATCTGCAGATTTTTACAAAATTGTATTGATTTAGAATCTCTTACTGCAGCTTTAACTCTTTTTTCGCAAAAAGGCAAAAGCCCACCTCAGACGAGCGTATTAATTTTTTTTGGGCGCAATTAAAGTTATTTCCTTTCTTGTGCCCGATGTTCAGCGCCCACGTCTGAGGTCATATTTCATATTTCCAGTGTCGGTACCGTGACTCAGCCACATGCCACTCGTGGTGGCGGCCGAGCTTTTGGGTGTGGCGCTCCAGACTCTGGCCCTCAAGCGAAAACCTTAAGAATACAAAGTTCTGCAACACGCTCAGGAATAATAATTTGGTGTTTACACCAAGAACAGAAGGAATGTGTTCCGTGCGTGTTCGTCCGGACAGGAAGTTGCACAACCGAGATAATGAGGCCGAATGTTTCTGTGACCTCGTTCAGGATCGTCCAATATCAGTCATTCTGCTATGAGATTCTTTGTATTAATTCACTTTATTGTCAGTTCTGCCAAACTGTATGAGCCGGATGTGGAGAGGCTCGGAAGTCAGTTTCTCCCAGACCGAGGATTTAAAAAATACTAAGAATAAAAACAAAAATACTGGGAATTTAAATATTTATAAGTCAAGCCGGGAGTCGAGGGGAACAAAAGTGACTCCCGGCTTGACTTATAAATATTTAAATTCCCAGTATTTTTGTGTGAATTGAGCTGCATTCTGTCAGAGCAGTTTTCCCGCGTCAGGATCATCACCACCTCTCGTCTTCTGGACCGTCGTCTGTCGCTCAGTGCTGCCGATGGTTTCTCCTGATCCGGAACCTGGAATCTTTGGAATCTGACCCACTGGTTCCCGCCTCCCATTCTCCTTTTCTGTCAAAACTCCTCATCACCTTCCTTGGATGTGGTCTTCGTGGTGGAACATCTGGTGTGAAATGAGCGCGTCCAGTGATGTCCCGTCCCCCCCGGTCACAGCTGCCGTCCTCCCTCCGTCAACGACGCCTCTCGTGTCGGCGTTCCCAGAAGATCAGCGTGTCGACAGAGTCCAGAGGGGAAGAGGGCCGAGTCCCTGGAGGCCGACTTCCTGTTGGATTGGTTCCAGAGCAGATAACCACTTAATGTGTGTGTGTGGTACAGAAGACGCAGTTTGCTCAGATGTGGCTGCTGGAAAATTCCAGCTGCTCCAGTTCTTTCTGTTTTTTCTTCGCTCTTGCAGCAGAAGGTCAAACAGAGGCTTGTTCAGATGATGGTGCGCACAGATACTGGAGAGATTGACATTGATTATAAATATCTAGATATTGGCAGCGGTGGTTCATGTCACTTGTTGCTCGTTAGAAGTTTCTTATCTGCCGCGTGGCCAAAAGAAAGAAATCTTGACCGTGACGCTTTACAGGACAGTGTGCTGCTGCTTGACGAGTCTGTGTCCGCTGCAGCCCCGACCTCTGACCTCAACCACCTGGAAATATTCACATTTAAGAAGCTGAAATCACAGAATTGTGACTTGAAACGATTTATCGATTATCAAAATAGTTGGCGGTTTCATTTAGTAGTGGATTACTAATCGATAAATCGATTAAGTGTTGCAGCTCCAGAGACATCTGAAGAAATCTGTTTGTTTAAGTTTATACTGCTACTTCTTTATGAATATTCACTTTAGTACTTTTGGATGTATGATATCGTACGTGATCAGATGATGATGAGCCGTGTTAACTTGCTCCTCTCTCTCTCTCTCTCTCTCTCTCGTCCAGGTCACGGCGAGTGTCACTGCGGCGAGTGCAAGTGTCACGCCGGCTACGTCGGCGACAACTGCAACTGCTCGACGGAGACGGCGTCCTGCGTCGCCGACGACGGGCAGATGTGCAGCGGCCGGGGCCACTGCGCCTGCGGCCGCTGCCAGTGCACCGAGCCGGGCGCCTTCGGGGTCACGTGCGAGAAGTGTCCCACCTGCCCCGACGCCTGCGGCACCAAGAGGTGAGCGTATTCAACGTGCGTGCGTGCGTGCGTGCGTGTGAGTAATGGACGACGACGGACAATCTCAACAACAGTTTGACCTTCGACATCTGCTGCGGTGACGAGACGCAGACGAGTTAGAGAACAGTCAAAACACAAACATAACTCACTCATTTACAGACGTAATCTGAGCGTTTATGACTCCGTCGTGAGATAAGTCTCGTCCACATCAGGCTCCGGCTCTTTGAGGTTTCAGGTTTGCGATGTCAGTCGGACGTCCAGTCAAAGAGAAAGTTCCTCGTCTGCGTCCTGTCAAACACGTGACTCTGGGTTTTCCGAGGCAAACGCGTTTTTTTTAATGGAACAACCTGTGACCTTTGACCTGACTTGAGTCAAGAGACGAGTCATCGGCGTAATTCCACAGATTTAATCGAATCTGAGAAGCAACAAATGCAAGAGAGGAAGAAAACTTCCCCATTTTTAGTTTACAAGGACAGCAGGATATGAAAAATTATAGATTTAACTGATGTTTGATGTCCTTTTTTCTTAGAGAAATATAGCAAATCTTCCATTTTTCTAGCTTCTTAAATGTCCTGATCGGATGACTGATGCTCGGACACATTAAACATTTTTTTGTACGTTCACTAAGGAGATTTTGTTTCAACCTCTGTCTTCTTGTTAGTTGCAGCAGAATTACACAGAAGCTACTGAACAGATTTCCACAAAATCATTATTTGGCATCATTTTGGCCAATAAGGAATCCATATTTTCTTCTCCCAGGGGCTGATTCATGGGTCTTGCTGATACTGATGTCTATGAGTGTGTAACTTGATTGAGTTGAAGGACGGTTGGTCGTCGGCGGAGGTTCCAGCTCTACTCACTCAGTTTGTTTGCTGAGCTGCGTCGTCTTCCGCCTCCAGATTTGTCGAGGCGAAAACGCAGCAGGACGTGTTTTTCAGCATCTGACGCTTCCACAGCAAAGATAACAAACAGAATTAAACTAATAAAACGAGTCTCCTGTACTGTAGCTCCTGAGGACTGATGATAAAAGAAGCTCAGTAATAGAAGAGAATAAACTCTGAACCCTCGTCCTCAGGGAGTGTATCGAGTGTCGGCTCTTCAACTCGGGACGACTCGCAGACAACCAGACCTGCCAGCGCCTCTGCAAGGATGAAATCATTACTGTGGAGTCCTTCAGTGAGTACACACACACACACACACACACACACACACACACACACGATCAGACCAGCTGACTGGCAGAGAAAGGAGTTCACATCTGTTCATTACAAACCTCCTCGACTGTCACTGTTCATCAGACCTGAGGCTCCAGTGACGTCAGTCACATGTTAAATATGTCACGTGATCAAGTACAAACAAACAAACTCTCACACTGCGGGGCCAAATGCCATTAATAATAAAAATAATAATATTAGGTTCATCACACGTCTGTGATGAACTCATTCGCCTCCTGGTGTTTACACCATGTTGTCAAGTGGCAGGTGTCACGACCTTCGACCCCCCACGCAGCAGAAGCCGGAGCCACGCCCCCTCGTCTGGCTCCCGTGTCCTCGCTGCTCTTCCTCCTCCTCTCTCCTCCTCTCTCCTCCTCTCTCCTCCTTCCTCTCTCCTCCTTCCTCTCTCCTCCTCCTCTCTCCTCCTTCCTCTCTCCTCCTTCCTCTCTCCTCCTCCTCCTCTCTCCTCTCCTCCTCCTCCTCCTCTCTCCTCCTCTCCTCCTTCCTCTCTCCTCCTCCTCCTCCTCCTCTCTCCTCCTCTCTCCTCCTTCCTCTCTCCTCCTCCTCCTCCTCCTCCTCCTCTCTCCTCCTTTCTCCTCCTCCTCTCTCCTCCTCCTCCTCCTCACTCCTCTCTCCTCCTTCCTCTCTCCTCCTCTCTTCCTCCTCCTCTCTTCCTCCTCCTCCTCCTCCTCCTCCTCCTCTCTCCTCCTCCTCCTCCTCGCCCGCTGAGCAAACAGGTTCCTCAGCTTCTCCTCACGTGAACGTACTGATCAGAATAACAAAGTGACCTCTGACCTCTCATGACACGGACGAGGCAGAGGAGAATGTCTGGTGTTTGTTTTGGTTCCAGAGGTTATTATAAGACTGCTCCGTGTTGGATCCCGTCCCACTGGTTTCAGAGCATCTGACTGTGGCCTTAATCGACTCCACATGTACATTCCACATACTTTGTGCATGAAACAGACGAGGAGGAGGAGGAGGATGAGGGGGGACCAGGACCAGTGACCTCACCTCCCTCCTGAGCTTTTTCAGACATTTAGGCTGATGAAGATTCCCAAAAAAAAACAAGGGCACGGGGACGTCAGTGTCTCAATCAGGGAAAGATTGTTTTGTGATTTCACAGCAAAGAAAGTGTTTGTTTTCTGAGCAGGGAGAGATTGTTCCCTGTTTTCTCTCTTTCTGAATCTAAAGCTGACGATGGATAATAACAATATTGATGATGATAATTATACTATAAAGAAAGTGAGGTTCAACACAAACGTAGATTGTTCTTTGTCCAACTCGAAGAAGTTGATAGAAGTGGATTCAAATCAGCTGAACATCGCTTGAGTTCGTTCGACTTGTTCTTTCGTTTCCTTTGTTTCATTTCGTCCGTTGCAAATGATTCATCTTCTTCTTCTTCTTCTTCTTCTTCTTCTTTCCGTCCCTCAGACGCCGACGACCCCGGCGCCGTGCTGTGTCTGTATAAAACCGACGACGACTGCGTCATGAAGTTCACGTACTCCGAACACGCCAGCGGACAATCCATCCTCACCGCGCTCCAAGAGCCAGGTCGGTGCATTTCAAACTCTTTTATACCTTTGATTGTCGTTTCCTCTGTGTAAGACTCCTCCTTCCCTCAGAGTGCGGCGGCGGACCGGACGCCATGACGGTGCTGCTGGCCGTGGTCGGCAGCATCCTGCTGGTGGGAATGGTGCTGCTCGCCGTGTGGAAGTTGGTCATCACCGTTCACGACCGGCGGGAGTTTGCGCGCTTCCAGAGCGCACGCTCACGCGCCCGCTACGAGATGGTGAGCAGGATCTTTACGGCACGTCGGGTCATAGAAACGTACGAGGGTCTAGTTAAACCTGACGTCCTCTGTTTCCTCAGGCCTCCAACCCTCTGTACAAGCAGCCGGTGTCCACGCACTTCGTGGAGACGGATTTCAACATGTACGGGAAGTCGTACAACGGAGGGGTCCACTGATGGAGGGGCGCGGCAGGACCGGTCCGGCCGACCGATCCCTGGAGGAAACGTGGGCCGGCGCTCGTCACCACCGCTCACGGGACGGAGATGAACTTGAACGTGTCCGAAGGTTTGGGAATTCGTGGCCTTTTTTTCCTTTTTTTTTTGTTTATCTTTGCACCCGCAGAGAAACGGTTTGACTTTGTTTTCTTCCTCCGTGCGCTCGGCTCGCGGCGGCGGAGCCGCGACACATGAACTCCTTCTTTTTGTTTAGCGAGCCAGAGATAAAAGAAACTCTCTCTCTCATGAAGTCCATAACTCCAACTTCACACCACCGTTCACTGTTTGTACAGATCAGACCAGACTTCCACTCATATTTGTATATTTTTATAAACACAAAATTCTCCAGATAATTTCAAATTAAAGGAAAACAAAGCACATATTTCTGACGGTGGCTCTGACGACGTCGTGGTACTACTAATATTTACTAAGCAATAGATGTCTCACCAGGAAGTGTTTGCACAGCGAAAAGATTTACATTTTCTTTAATATTTTCTGTTGGTTGTTGTTGTTGTTGTCTTTGCTCCGGTTGCACTTCGCTTCTCTTCATCTGACGCCGAGGAGACGACAGATCGCGTCCTCCAGCTCCTGAACCCTGAAGGATCCCGTCGGTGTTTCACTCTTATTTTGTCTTTTAGTCACCGAATCACAAGAAAAGACCAAAACCAGCGACGTGACTTAAAATCTCAGACTCAGGTTTAAGTGAATTTGTTCCGATATGACGACGTAAATCTCCGAAAACATGAGGAAAGTATAGATATTACAGGAGGAAACGTTGAGTTTGTTTTCAGCAGCGAATTCATACACATATGGAGCTTTGCGTGATTATTACCGCCAACAAAAAAAGCTTCAACAATTATGAATTTCGACCAACAGATAATTGATAAATAAAGTAAATTAACTTTTTTTCTTCCTCTTCCATTATTTCAAATTCCGGCATCTGGATGTAAATAGAAGTTTTTTTTTGCTCTGTTTCTTGCGACAAAACAAAAGATGAGACAGTTTTTCCATATTGTTAATATTTCACAGGCACAAACCGGTGGAACCCTGAAAGGATCCGTGAAAGGAACCGGAGCTAATTTGGTGTAAAAAGAACCGGAGTTGAGGTTTGTCTCTCCGATGTGTTTTTAAAGGTTCCTCTGTGGCTGAGAAACACAATAAACCACACACACACACACACACACGTTAACAGATGAGTTCGTCGCTGGTTTGGATGTTTTCTTCTCTTTTCTGACTGTGACTGTAAGAAAGAAAAATATATGAAATATGACCGACCCCTGAACTTCACAATCAGAAACACATGTGAACGACTCGCACGGCCTTAAAGCGTCGTCATGACATCGGGTAAAACATGTTACACCCATGATCACATCACCTCGACTGGAGCGTCGGCGGTTCGGCCCCCGGACTGGACGGGCCGGGGGTTTGAGTCTGGCTGGTGAGTCGCCCTCAGACTGTGGTGACGCTGTGTGAATGTCGTAAAGGAATCAAAGGTTGATTTGGGACTTGGGCTGCTACGTTATGAATTCTGTGTGAAGGCGAGTCCACCTTGTGTCACTGATCCCACAGGAGGAGGTGGAGTGTGAGGTGTCGCGTCAGGAGGGGGAGGGGCCTGGGTGAGGGAGGGGGCGGGGACTCGGAGTTTATGTAAATAATTTGACTCGGTGCCAAATGAAATGAAAATGTTTTGAGGTTTTGACTCAAACTCACCGGTCGCCTGCCTCCACACACACACACACACACACACACGTGTTTCTGTAACACACACACACACACACGGAGCAAGAACAATAAATCTGCTTATGTCTAAAGTCAGTGAGTTGTTGTTATTGTTGTTGTGTCTGACTCCGATTTTTTTTGGTTCTTTTTCTTGGTTCTTACATAGAAACAAAAATCTTTTTACATATGTTGACATCTTCCTTTACAGTTGTCTTACAGGTGATAATTATAATTTAAAGACAGATTCTGAACCTCACTTGTTGTGTCACTGTCTCATCTGATGTGTCGCCTGCTGCTGTGATTGACACCTTCTCTGTTCCAGACACGATGATGCAGAAGCTGCTCCACGGGACATTATCGCATCACTTTGGGGGAAATTGTATGCGAGTCTGTGCCTCGGGTTTGTGAATCCGCATCCACATCTCATGTACCAAAGGGAAACTAACTTCTCACACGTGTCTTTGTGGTGTCGACTCACTTCCAGCAGGAGGAAAGCTGCGGCTGTGAAGGGGAACAAGCCGACGTCTGTTCTGTTTTTCCTGATGGAGGTGACGTCACAGAGGTCAGGTTCAAGTCTGACAGGAAGTGGAGGCGGAAACAAACCCCCGAAACATCGACATCGACGACATCGGATCGAGATCTCACGCTCATCAACACAAATTAATGTTCTCGTTAACTGCTGCTGACGCGTCTGACTCTCGTCTGACTCTCGTCTGACTCTCGTCTGACTCTCGTCTGACTCTCGTCTGACTCTCGTCTGACTCTCGTCTGACTCTCGTCTGACTGTCTTCAGCTCCAGGCAGTGATGGGAAATTGATTTCAGAGAGTAATTGGTAACCATTGCTCAGTGCACATTTATGTGTTTAGGAAACCAGGATGTGTCAAGGTGACGGTCTGGATCGTGGAGTCTCTCTTCTATGCAGCTGGTTGAGGAAATTCTCTTATAGAAAGATTTTTGGAAATAATTGGGAAGACAAACTGTTTTGAAACCATATTTGAGTAAACAATAATTGATTTTGGCGGCAAATCCTGACAGTTACTGTACTGTTTACTGATATTTAAAGATGTTGTAAACTAGTGTGTGGTTCTATTCGCTCCTTACATTTTTCACGAGGAAGGAAAATACCCTGTAATATATTCTGGGAGCTTCGTGTTCGCAACACTTTTGAGCTAAAGTAAAATTAGTCTCAACGACTCCGAACGCTTTGAGCCGAATCCGTTCAAACTGAGTTGAGACCAAAAAATAAAATCATCTCACCATTTTGTCATTTGTTTCACCGTATGAATATTATCATAGGGACGTGTACAGTTAGTGATGAAGATAACTTCAAAGTTAGAAGGAGAGCTAACGTCACAGATCATAATTCTGGGAGGGTGAAGATGAATATGCAGTAAATTAATCTACAGTACGTGAAAGTCCAAGTGGGTTTTTTTCCCCTGTGCATGTTGACATGTGACAGACAAACTGCTGAGACTCACACTTTGCTGCTGGAGATCCTGTTTCTGACTTTAATATTTTTCGTGTGTGTGTGTGTGTGTGTGTGTACAGTACAGTACAGTACAGTACAGGCACATCAGGACAGGACTGTTGCTGCCACCTAGTGGACGAAGAGGCGTCAGTGAAGATACTAACTCCACTCACATGGAAACAAAGTGGTGAGAATGTGATTTTAAACCTCACTTTTTGTGTCACCGTCTCATCTGATGAGTCGTCTGCTGCTCGTGATCGACACCTTCTCTGTTCCAGACACGATGATGCAGAAGCTTCTGCAAAAATGTCCCTGTGATAATCCTCAGTCGCTCTCTTCGAATTCTCTACAGGGACATTATTATTGCATCACTCTGGGAAAAGCCTGTACCTAGATTTGTGAATCCATATCTCATGTAGGAAAGGGAAACTAACTGGGGAAACAAAGTTGTGAGAATCTTGTGGACGAGGAAACGTTAACTGTGACGTGTGCATCGTTCAGGTACAGTAGAGCTCCAGTACAAACCCGTCATCACTGATCCTGAATCAGTGTTTTCAGTACCAGTCAGATTATTAATTTAACCCTGACGTGTTCATCAGACACTGACACTGAGCTGCAGATCTCTGAAACAATCTGTGAATGGATCCAAGACTAAACCAGACTCTGGATTGTCAGATGGAGCCTGTGGCCACCAGGTGGCGCCAGTTGTTCTGGAAGTGGTGATGTGTCTACACACACATGAACTTGGAAGAAGTACAAGTCACTGAGTAAAGTTACTGCAGTTTTTATCTAATTTAGGTTCAAATACATGACCCCATTAATACTTCTACTACACAGCGTTTATTTGACAGCTGTAGTCACTAGTTACTTTGCAAATTCACAGTACTAATTCAAGAACAACACAAATCCTGATTTGATTTCCACAGATTTTCCTGTTATCAAACCCCATTTGTGTGAACAAACCTTTCACACAAATGCACAAGTTGTCAAAGGAACCGTTTTCAACCGTTTTTCGCATTTTGACCAGCGCCATCTTGGTTTGTTTTTATAACCACACGTAGTTATTGGACGGTACCAGCTGTCAATCACACTGTGTCCACGCTCCAACGCATCCGGTGCTTTATGGTTTGGTTGTAAAAGAACCATAATGTACAAAATGAACATCGTGTGTTGGAGAAGACTTCACGTTCTCATAGAGTCGCCCTCTGCTGGTCAGGACACAGAACGCAGGCTTCAGGCACTTCAGCGTTGGCTTCACTTTCCGGACCCGGTGGCTGTACGTCCATTTTTATCCACAGTTTGTGATAAAGAGTAAAACATTTTTCATTAAATTCCAAAAAAGGGAGATGATAGTATAAAATTATTGATATGCCTACAGTATATAGGACAGAGTATGAATTTCCCCTTTCATTTGCAGGAGGGATCGTCAACAAAAAACAGAAGATTTGTGTGTGTGTGTGTGTGTGTGTGTGTGTGTGTGTGTGTGTGTGTGTGTGTGTGTGTGTGTGTGTGTGTGTGTGTGTGTGTGTGTGTGTGTGTGTGTGTGTGTGTGTGTCATGGACCACCAGAGCGAAGTCAGTTAGTAGAACGGCCCACAAGAAACAGTTATAAAGAAACAAAGACTCTATTCTCCCTCCGTCCCTCCGTCCTCTCTCCATCTGCGTCGGCTGTACTCGACGTCCATGTGGGTCCGGTCCGACTGACCAATAAAAACCAGCTCTGCTCCAGAAACGTGTTTGACATGTGCGAGGAGGAGGAAGCGGCGTCATGTCAGGGCAGTGATTACCCTCCGGCCCCTTCGCCCCAGGACATTCTCCACAAATCTGCTGCTTCTTGCTTCAGATTTCTTCACAGCTCAAACCCACTGGGGACGATCACAAGCAGAGTCGAATAAACTACAGCCACATGTGAGCCGGCGTGGAACAGAAGAACTTAAGAGCCGCACTGACATCAACACGGCCACTTGTTGGCAACGGGAACCAGCTGGAATATCATCATCGTCATCATCATCATCATCATCATAGTGTTGACGTTCCAAAGTCGCCCCATGAACAGCAGACTGATGTGAAGAAAGATGGATGACGTCTCTCCACTTCTTCCCACGACGGTCTGCTCCGTCGCCAGCATCCTCCGCCCTCGATGCCGTTGCCCACGGTTGGAGGGTTTGTCACCGGCGCGCAATGAATCCTGGGAAAGGGGTCGGCCCGGTGAGGCTCCGCCCACCGAGGCTCCGCCCATCGGATTCATTCCTCGACCATGTTTGAAGGATCCTCTGAAACAAATCTAGCCTCTTTTCTCCAATTCTCTCTTCCTGCAGTTACGTACTTTAGGCTTTTGTAAGACTCCAGTTCCCGAAGACGAGCGAGGCGAAGAAAGGCTTTTTGGTTTTAAACCTTTTCGGGAGCGTTTCACCTATTTTGTGATCTGTCAAACACGGGTTCACCTAAAACCTTCACTCTCACAGTGAACAAGAGATGGAAACAACTCATTATGAGTCATAGGCAAATCCATTGAAATACACAAACGCTGACCTCTAGTGGCCGTGTACATGACGACCGCATACGTCGTAATGAGCTGCGTGAACAGACGACCGATGTGGTCGTTTTTTGGTGGAAGTCAGTCTCGTGAGACTGTGACTGTCTTATTCTCTGTCACTCGAACAGGCAAAGTTTCCCATTTTTGCTTTAAACATGAATAATTCAGCTATTTTATTAATAGCAGGCGTTCAGCTACACATCAATCCCAAAGCATAAATTCAGCTTTCAATGGCAGAGTTGAGTCTAAAAGTTAGTTTTGAAATGTAATTGACTCTGTGAAGTGTAATTAAATGAAACACATTCACAGGATCACATCACGTACTGTGTTTGTGTTCACTACAGACGTGATGTCAGTCGTATGGATAATTCACAAACACTTTTATAGACGTTTAATCACGACGCCGTCGACTCACTCGGAGCAGCGTTCGACCGCTGTTCCCTCCCGTCGAATCCTACGACACATGGAAACGATGACGACGATGATGAATCCTCTCGTTACGATGCCGTTGTAATTTACAGTATATGTCTGAGAAGAACTTTCCATGTGTGGGTCTGAATCAGGATCAGATCATTTCCTCCCGAGTCTGGAACCAATTCAGGACAATTTCACCCAGAAGCCCCTGGTGTGTGTGTGTGTGTGTGTGTGTGTGTGTGTGTGTGTGTGTGTGTGTGTGTGTGTGTGTGTGTGTGTGTGTGTGTGTGTGTGTGTGTGTGTGTGTGTGTGTGTGTGTGTGTGTGTGTGTGTGTGTGTGTGTGTGTCCTCTCACATTAACCTGGGAGGTATCACATTCAGATGGTTTCTCTTGATTTGAGAATAATTTGTCGTATTCATTCCCCGGACAGCCTCCGATCACGGATCCCCAGTTCTGTTTCATTTAAAGTGCAAGTGTTTCCTGAAGTGCAAAGATTCACTCGGTTGGTTGATTTTATTCGAGCTTTTGGACAAAGGACGTTGAAGGAATGTTGAGACCAAGTGTCGTGATTTTTTACATACGTCACTGAACCAGAGCACGAAGCTGAGAGATGCTAAATCGAGCAACTGCTGAAAACCCGAAGCGACTCATTTCATACGTGGACATTTCTTCCACCGCTAAGATGAATAATATAACTTATGTATTAGTATCTATTCACTATCGTCCCGCGTTTCATTCTCCAAAAGGAAAAGAGCAAACACTTTGTAAGAGGATGAAATCAGCTGTAGCTGTGCACATTTGTACAGTAGTTATATTGCTGATGTTGTAATGCTGAGAACAAAAGGTCCAGTGACTCGACAGATTCGCTGTGGGGGGCCGGTGGGGGTCTGGGGGGCAGTAACCTTGGAGATGCTGCTGAGCAACTCACCTCATCTGTTGATGAGGCTGTGGGAGACGCCAAGCATCTGGTAGAGGCCCCCCCCCCCCCCTACCACCCCCCCACGCGTAGATGATAAAGGGTTCATCAAGTATGTATTTTTTTTTTTGTAATACTTTTGATATTTTACTTTAATAGTATTCCAATACTTTTTTACTTCTCAGTGAAAGATCCACATACAAAGCAGAAAGTGGAACTAAAAGAACGTGTTGGTGGTAGTTAGTTAACATGCAGCAGCTCGGGGGGGGGGGCGTCAGAGAGAGAGAGGGGGGGGGGGAGAGAGAGGGAGAGAGGGAGAGAGAGAGAGAGAGAGAGGCTGGTATAAAGAGGCAGACGCAGCAGAGAGAGGGAGTCGGAGGGAGGGCGAGCTCCTGGAGAACATCTGCAGAGAACATCTGTCGAGCGGCTGCAGGATGCACGTCTTGGCTCTGCTCTGGACACTCGGGCTCCTGCTGAAGGAGGCGCAGGCCTGGGGCTTCAGGAACGGGATATTCCATAATTCCATATGGCTGGGTGAGAATGAAATACACAAACTTCTCTTTCTTCTTCTTCTTCTTCTTCTACTGGTTGACCAAGCATCAGGTCAGACTGTGTTTGCTTCTGATTTCCAAGTTCTTCTTTCACCAGTAGATGAATGTTTTTGGGGAAATCGTGAGGGAAACAAACAGAAGCTCATGCAGTCGTGTTGAATACGGTTGATGAACCAAACGGTTCTGAACACGTCGCGTTCACGTTGAATTTTCAGACGCTGCCGGAAAAACAGGAAATGGGAATAGGCGGTGCGCCGCCATAAAGTGTCCCCTGTCGGTCGCTCGGTTGGTTTAGCGGTTTGCAGCTTTCACCACCAGATGGCGCCAGAAAATTACAAAGATTACACACTGGGGCTTTAATGTAAAGCCAAAGCAGAAATCGGTGATCAATCAGAACAGAAATTATATGATTATGGACATTATCTGACAACTCGTTATAGGGAAAAGACTTAATGTAAGATAACGTCCATCATAATAGGATTTCGGTTCAGATTTTTTGACAGGTGTAAGAGTTTATGTCAAGAAATGTCAGAGAAATTTGCTGATCGTTGATCGCTGCTTTGACACATTAAGTCAATTAAGTGTTTTTTTCCCGTTTAGTGTTTTAAAACGTCCCGTTGCAGAAGTTCAAGCAGATTTTCCTTCAGATGTTCTTTTGTTTGAAGACCTTTTTTTCCCCCCTCTCTGTGTTTCTCTCTGCGACAGAACGAGCAGCCGGAGTTTACCACCGGGAGTCGCGCAAAGGCCGATACCAGCTGACGTTTAAAGAGGCCAAGGCCGTCTGCGAGTACGAGGGAGGGGCGCTGGCCACTTACCAACAGCTGGAGGCGGCGAGACAAATAGGTCTGTGGGAGCAGTTAAACATCACGCAGCCGTTCCACAGACCCGTTCTCCCGTTGAAGGAAATGAAACGTGACATTCTGCTGTATCAGTAGAGAGCGGAATGCTTTGGACACGCGGGGAACAGAGGTTCCTGCGTGCACGGGGGTAAAGGTCGCACTTCTTTCCGCGAGTGTCTGGCTGCTGTTGCATGACTCCACTTTTACGCGCGAACTCCCACGAGTCCTGTCGAAGCCTGTAAACACCTCGCTGGGTGGTGAACATCGCCAGAGTCCAGCCGCTCGTCTCTGACGTCACGTCCACGAGCGCAGCTGAGGTTGGTCCGCCCGGGAGGTCCCCCCCTTCAGTCTGGGCTCTTCTGGCCTGGTCTGCAGATGGTAGCTCCGCACTGAGCCCTGGAGCAACATGACATTAAAACAGCAACTACAACAACATCGTCGAGCCAGGTTCTCTTGGGAGTTGAAAGGAAGACTTTCTGAGGTTTAACCACAAAGACCCTGTGCTGTGCTTTCTTGTCTTTGACTGATGTTCAAGTCTGGAGCTCAATTAGG
Organism: Scophthalmus maximus; assembly: GCF_022379125.1. NCBI lineage: Eukaryota > Metazoa > Chordata > Actinopteri > Pleuronectiformes > Scophthalmidae > Scophthalmus > Scophthalmus maximus. Next base: position 1,625,442 of record NC_061528.1, read on the forward strand.
AGAAATTAAGATGTGTTACCCGACAAAGACAAAGTATTCTGTGTACCTCTCTGCCCCGAGCCTACTGTCTGTACTGGAGCGTGTCTTTGTTCCTTCACTTCTATGAAATTCCCCCCAACAGAATTAGACCGTATGTCCCTGACCCACCGCATACAAGGTCACAAATCCACAACATGAAATACGACAGGGGAAAGACCCCGTCTGCAGGTGCTTGACACTCCTTGGGTTTCGTGCAGCCCCCAAGGAGTCGGAGTCGCCTGAATTCAGACTCACACTCGCCGCTAACCGCTCGGCTCGCGTCTTCTCACGTCCGGACGTTTTGCGGGAAATCGACTGACCTTGTGCACTGTTGCATCAATCGGACCTTCTTTTTTCCCCCGGCTCAGGTTTCCACGTGTGCGCGGCCGGATGGTTCGACAGAGGACGCGTGGGCTACCCCATCGTCAAGGCCGGCGCCCTCTGCGGCTTCGGGAAGGTGGGCATCATCGACTACGGATACCGGCTGAACAAGAGCGAGAGATGGGACGCGTACTGCTACAACCCGGACTGTGAGTACGGGGGTTATACGTAGAGGTTTAACACTTTGACTTGAGTGCTTCAGACATTTGCCAGGGAGCATTTGTCCGTCAATGCGTCGAGCTAGCCTGGGGCCCGGAGGATGTCAGATTACCTGATAATGGGCGGGGCTTTAAACCGCGATGCAGAGAGAGGCGACTTGTGTGAACAACCAAGATGGCCGCCTGTTGGTACCTGATATCTTCACATTTCACACGTCTCCTCTCTGCTCTGGTCTGTTGTCACATGATTCGCTGCTCTCACTGGTTGTAGGTTCATCCAATTGAGGTCTGCTTCATTTGGTAACGCCTCTGGGAAATCTACAAATGAACCCAGAGATCACAGACTAATACGCAGTTGAGTAATAGTCTAGCTACGCCAGTATAACGTCTGACAGACGCAAACAGAAGTTTATTAGCTGAAATTTGGGTTGATTAGGCAATAAAACAAAATAATTTAATCCCCAAAAGAGCAAAGAAACATCCATAAAGATGTGGAGTTGGATTATTACTCTCACGAGCAACACTTTTCACGTCGTACTGACCTGTTTGATTGTGTGTTCATATTTCTGGAGCACATCTTAATAACACTATATCTGAATGTCTCCCAGCATGTTTGGTCAAATTCCAAATGCAGCACTCGTGTTCGTGGGTCTGACGACGTCCACACTTAGAGGGTTGACAGGTCTCACGTGAGGCGACCACAGTGCCAGAGACTTTCTGTGTTCACTCAGGCGTCTGTCACCCTGCGAGTTATCAGCACGTCCCCACCAGGAATAAACCCGGAGCAGGAAGCTCCGACATCAGTGTGGATAAGAGGAGCAGCAGCTGAGTGAGAGATAACTCCGAGTGAGGGGTTGCAACAAGCCCACAGCGCCCGGGTGACTCAGCACAGTCGGAGCAAATGGACAATGAATCAGGAATAATTTATAACTCATCTTAACAACAACATACCTGTGCAGAGGTAATCGTCTCGGATGTACTGTACTGTAGACGTTCTGGTCGCACGATCCACAAAATGAGAAATGATCTTCAGACCACATTAAAATGTTCATGTAGCCTCCAGGAGCGTCGGGGGGGAAAAGCTTTTGATGCCATTGTCACCGGGCCTCAACATGTGCGTTTGATTTCCTCTGCTGAGGACTTTATCCTTTGGGTTGTTCTGAATTCGGTCGGAGGCTCACACGCAAGAGACCAAACGCCCCCGAACCAAAATGCTTCCCCGGATCCGATTAAAGAGAAACATCGCGGGGAATTATTCGAGGACAAGTTGTTGCTTTTTACTGTAGTGATTCATGAAATGTGTGGGGAGGAGGTATATGGCGTACTGTGTGTATGTTGTTGCGGGCCTCCAATCGATCTTATACATCTTATCAACATGTATTCAAGAGTAAAGACACGTCTCTTGTCACGCGTCCCACAGCCAAGGAGTGCGGCGGCGTGCAGACGGACCTGCAGAAGACCATCCAGTCGCCCGGGTTCCCCGACGAGTACGAGGACGAGCAGATCTGCTCGTGGCACATCCGCGTGCCCCGGGACCAGAGGATCCACCTGCACTTCCTGGAGTTCGACGTGGAGGACGACACGTCGTGTCTGGCCGACTACCTGGAGGTGTACGACAGCTACGACGACGTCTCGGGCTTCGTGGGGAGGTGAGAGGACGTCTGACGGAAACAAACAAACCTCCCAGTGTTGTTGTCAGGCAGATGTCCCTGATTCAACTGACTAACAATGTTCCGACAATTTTTGTAATCAGTAACTTAATCCATTGGATTACAATAATAATTTCTAGTCTAATCTGATGCTTTTGGAGTACTTCAAAATCAATATTGCACCTTATACCAGAAACAAAATGGCCGCAACCACAACAACCTTTAAATCTCTTTAAACATCAAGAACATTTTCAATGTTAATAAAATGCATAAAGCTTATTCAGCATTTACAAAAACAAACAAAAAAGTCATATCATTATCTATAATCATAGAAAAAAAATTAAAAAATTGACATATTTATAAGACATCGTCAATATCTTGAGACCTTGACAATGTAATATATATATATATATATATATATATATATATATATATATATATATATATATATATTATAATATAATCTGGTTTGATTATGTCTGATAATCTGATTACATGTTTTTATATTCATCAAGTAACAATTTTGAAAATAGTGAAAATAGTCCACGGTGACATATCATTCAGATATCAAGAAATATAATTTGCAATAACATGAAATAGAAAAAAAGTAGCTAATCCTCACATTTGAGAAACTTTAAAAACATACGTGTTTGCATCTTTGTTGACATTTTTTTCCTAAAAAGGTAGAACAAATAAGATGAAGAGGAGGAGATTTTTATGAACATAGATATTAATTTTCCTGCCCTTTGTGTCTGTTTTAGCTTCATGTGAATAATGATTTTTTTAATCTGTGTCTTCTCAGGTTCTGTGGTGATTATTTACCTGATGACATCATCAGCACAGGTGAGACGCCAACGTAAAATATTACAAGGAGGAAAGATATTTTTTGTTTATGACACGCTGATGATTTATAATTTATTTTCCTCTGTTCCACAGGAAACGTGATGACGTTAAAGTTCCTCTCGGATGCTTCGGTCACGGCCGGAGGTTTCCAGTTACAGTACACGGCCTTCAACACGTCGGTGTTCTCACACAACTGACGGATGGTTTTAATACACTGATGGATCCTGTTGCTGTATTTGTGAAGTTATTGGTTACCCCGTGTTCTGTAATAAATGAGCCCTTAAGCCTCATTAAATGAATATTTCTGTCTAATAAACTGTCATTAAATTGAGCTGCAGTGAAATAACTAAATACATTTTTACAGACATTTTGTGCTGTTTAGTCTTTTAACAGCTACAAAAGCAATGAGTTTGGTATTTTGTGGAGAGAGTTTGGTTTTTCACTTTCACTTCTCTGTTTTGTTTGCTGTATTTATACAGATTTTTTATAATTCTTGCATTTTGCAGGGTTTGAATTATGTTGTTATTCACTGTTATCATAAAAAAAAACTTTATTTATGTATTTAATACAGATGACATTTAGATCCAGGGGGTAAAATAACAGGACACGTAAGAAAGAAGGCAAACCTCCCAAATAGTTACACTAAACCGTTATATTTAACATAAATCAAAATAAAAAGTTAGGGAATATTCGAAACAGACATAGAAGAGGTATTAGTACATTCTATGAAGTTGCATCAATTCATGTCATAATATGTTAAGCAAAGGTTTTGTTTTTGTGAATTTATGGATGTGGTGTTTAGCAAGTATAAAAACGACTTATATTATGTTTATTATATTTAACAAAATCATTATTATAACCAAAATGATACTTTACTTTTTTAATAATATATAATACTTATAACTTTGTATACATGATACTCTGTAAAATTTCATATTTTATGTTTGTTATCCCAAAAAATAAATCATTGTTATAACAAAACTAAAACTTTAACTTGAGGTGTTTATTGAAACTTCTGATTCAATTTAAATAATATATAATCCATTTAACTTTGTATGTATGATATTCTGTTTCCATATCATATAAGATAAGAAAATACATAGACAGATCTGAAATATATGTATTTAAATATGAGTATTTAAATATGACATTCTTACTTTCGTAAAACAGTTAGAAAAGTTAGGAAATATCTTTTATTCTTATTATCTGACTTTTACTTTACATATTCAAGACATTACTTACATGTATATATAGAACACACATGCGTATTATACATTGATATCTTGTACTATTACAATCTTGCACGTAGAAAACATTAATATACTCTTTTTTATATCTACAACACAACACATCATAATAGAATAAATTTGTAATTTTTATTTTATCATATAAATGTAGTCGATTAATCATATCAAAGAAGTACAAAGTAAAAGTACTTGAGTGAAGTACAATTTCCTCAACATTGTCACTGCAGGTGGAGTCACATGGTCAGTGGAGGATTTCGTCTTGTCATGATTATTGATTATTGCAACTTTTGCTGCTGCTGCTCCTCTCCTTATAAGGAGAAATGGGCGGAGCCGGGTGTGACGTTCGAGGGGTCAAAGGTAATTTCGTACGTCTGCGTGGTGGTTTGGCGCCAGAGGTTTCGCGGGGGAAACGGAACAGAACAGAACAAGGAGCCGCGAGACAGAAGAAGAGACAGAGAAGGAGGAGAAGAAGAAGGAGGAGAAGGAGGAGAAGAAGAAGAAGAAGAAGAAGAAGAAGAAGAAGAAAGCTCCGGATCGAAGAGTGTCGGTACCGGGACAGAGAGAAGCGCACGGCCGCTGCTACACCGCTGCTCCCGGGCTCGTCTTCCTGGAGCCTCGGTGAGAGAGAGAGAGGAAGAGAGAGGGAGGAAGAGAAGAAGAGAAGAAGAAGAGAGAGGAAGAGAGAGGAAGAAGGGGCTGCTGCTCGAGTCCCCACGAGTAAATATAACACATGAGTGTGTGTGTGTGCAAACTTTACATGCTAGATGATGCTAACTCACTGAAGCTAGTGGCCGTTAGCCGGTCCTGCTAAAGACCCGACAAGGTGCGTTCAAAGACCCGGTCCCCCTCCTCCTGCTCGAGGTGCGTTCAAAGACCCGGTCCCCCTCCTCCTGCTCAAGGTGCGTTCAAGGTGCGTTCAAAGACCCGGTCCCCCTCCTCCTGCTCGAGGTGCGTTCAAAGACCCGGTCCCCAAGGAGCTGCATCTCTTCTGTGTGTGTGTGTGTGTGTGTGTGTGTGTGTGTGTCCAACCCTCACAACTGAAAGCCTAACATTAACCCCTAACCTAGGTTATGCAGCAACCTGAGTTAGGTGTAACTTATGTTTAACTATTTATTTATTATTATGTATGGATTATTTATACACATCAAGCAGGGGGGGGTCACTTTCCTTCCTGGGATGGAGATCGTGGGAGACCCTTGATAATCAAACTCCCGCCGCTACGTCCACATGTCCTCACGACGTTACCAGAACTTGTTCTCACAACTATATGAAGACAAGTACACACACACACACGTATTGAAATGCTCACAGTTGTATTCACGCAGCTCTTCTTCTTGTCCCGTGTCTCACAGCTCCGGACTCAGTGGATGTTGAACGCAGCTCGACACAAATCTCCCTGAGGTGAGAATCCTCCGTCTGTTTTCTGCCCCTGCTCCGGTCGAGGGCAAATAGATTTTCTTAATACGATAATATGCCAAGTTATTCAAGAAGACACACTGGGCAACAGACAAAAGCATATTTTAATGAGATGTGATCAACTTTCAATAAAGCTCAAATTGAAAACTAAACATTTCCCCTTTTGTTTTATCTGTCAAGGCTTCGTGGTTGGTGAGCAGCGATGATGGCGGCGGCGGAGCCTCCGAGCGGCGGCGGCAGCTCCAGCCTCGTCCCTCTGCTGGAGTCCCTGGAGGACGGCGCTGCTGGACTGTCGGAGCACACGGACGCCTACCTCACCATCGCCAAGTGAGTCACCACCACCAGTTCGATGTAACTAGACTCATGTTAACGACGGGAACACGAGAGCGAGCAGACGACCTTGTCTCGTCTTCTTTATCTGTTGCAGTCGCCTCAGCGGAGAGGAAGGACGCCAGTTCCTCCCTGCAGTGGAAAAGCACTTTTCCCGTCTGGGCAAATCCATCTTGGTGAGTCTTTCACCACTAAAAGAAGAAGAACCTCCCATTTTGATGCTGTGGTGTTTAATATCTTCATGTTTTTATCTGTTTTTTGTTTCCAGGCTCATATAACCAGTTCCAACGCGGAGCTGAGTCAAGCTGCCCTGCAGGCCTTAGGGTTCTGTGTGTACCACTCTCACGTCGTGTCCGGAGTGCCTGGTACATATTCACATCTATATTTCATGCCTCCTCATTATTATTATTATTATTATTATTATAGACCTGCCGGGAAGTCGCCTTCTCACGATGACGCTCTCCTCCTCCTTTTATTTTCCAGAAGCCTTCGGGGCTGAAATCCTGTCAGCACTTTGCTCCCTGGTGGCGAAGTCGACGGACAAGAACACGTGCACCAGAGCATTGTGGGTCGTCTCCAAACAGAGCTTTCCTCCGGACGTGGTCGGCAAGAAGGTGAAACGTCAGCAGGGGAATTACTTCCAGGAAGAAACGAAGGGTTGTTGTTGTTCTTCTTGTTCTTGTTGTTGTGCTGATCCACGCGTCTTCTTCGTCCGCTCAGGTGTCGTCCATACTGGGAACGCTGGAGAGCGTGTGGAGCAGAGACGACGTCCAGTCCGTCGTGATGGAGCACGAAGCCGTGAACGTTATCATCAGGTAAAAAATCACATGGATGCATTTTACAGATCATAGCAAAATCTATTCCCAAAAACAAGCGAATGTGAAAATGAGTGTTGGGTTACTCGTGCGAGTTTGGCCACAGGATCATATTTGACTTATTTGTGTTTATTTTCGTGTCATTCGCACGAATAAACTCAACCAAGCGAATATTCGCCCGTTCTTCCTTCCGCCTTCTTCGACAAACCTCCTCACATGATGCCAACTGAGGCTAAAGCTAGTGTCCAACTTCCTCCTCCTCCTTTGCTCGGTCACGATACAAATGGCAACTTAGCATACACCTTTGGCGGTGCAGCAGTGAAAAGGGTCCCCCCTGCCTTCGCCACCCTTCGCCACGTTCCAACCATTAGCACCGGCATAAACACCCGTATTGTCCGTTGATATTGATCGATCAGTGTTCTGTTTCTCCAGGATGCTGGAGCAGGTGCCGGTCCAGATGGGCGACGGAGCGGTGCGGTGGGCGAAGCTGATCGTTCCTCTGGTCGTCCACTCCGCCTCCAAGGTGCGCCTGCGGGCCGCGGCTGCCATGGAGATGGGAATGCCGCTGCTGCTGGAGAAGCAGACGGAGGTCGCCGCCATCATCGAACCCATGATGTCGTCGGTGAGAAACTGAGAAGGGTTCCTGCAGGATGCAGAGATTCACTTTCTGAGATCAGGGGAGTCGAGCGAACTCGTGTCTTGTCTTCACAGAAACTGATCCCAGAGCTGCAGAAACTCTTCATGTCCAAGAACGAAGCAAACGTCCTGAAGCTCTGGCCTCTGTTCGTGAAACTGCTCGGGAAGGTAACGTGTGTTTACACATTCATTCATTCATTCATAGACTGAAGTATGATTTATTTGTTTATTCCTTTTTTAAGAACGTCTATAGAGAAAAAGCACGTTAGATTAATTAAAAACTTGAAGAGTCTCAAACTTTGTTGATGTCGATTTAATCTGTTTATATTTGAACCACGTTTTGAGCTTTCAAGAGTCAGACAAATGGAAACTTCTTTAAATTTTAACTTAGACCTCCTATGATGAAATATGTGCTGGAAATATTTAGGGCTGCAACAAGCAATTATTTTCATTATCGATTAATCTGTTGATTCCAACATGATGGGTTTTTTGTCCACACACCAAAGATATTCAGTTTAATGTCACAGAGGAGCAAAGAAACCAGAAAATATTCACATTTAAGAAGCTGAAATTAGAGAATTATGTTTTTTTTCTTCTTAAAAACTACTCAAACTGATTCATCGACTATCAAAATACTGTTGAACTGTTGCAGCTCTAGTACGAATGTAAAATCTTACTCTCAAGGCAGCAGTGTTCTTAAAGGGACATTACACGCAAATGTTGCGTCCAGTCTTTGTTGGTTAAAGGACGACCAGGACCTGAGTCTTGTAGAAGGACTAAGATCCTGAAAGTTCTTCTTCTTCTTCTTCCTCCTCAGCTGCTGCACAGAGGAGGCCCCTTCATCAACTCCCTGCTGCACCTGGAGGAGCTCGGCTTCCGCAGCTCGTCGCCCACCGTCAAGAAGATCGCCTTCATCGCCTGGAAGAGCCTCATCGACAACTTCGCCCTCAACCCCGGTGAGACTCGTCCGTCGACGGGATGAATTTCGTAGATGTTTAACTTGCCGTCGTCATGAAGTTTTTCTTTAACTTCTCACCCTGGCAGACATCCTGTCCAGCGCCAAACGGATGAAGCTCTTGATGCAGCCGCTCGCGTCCATCCACGTCCGGACGGAGGCTCTGCTGCTCACCAAGGTGGAGGTCTGGTGGTACCTGGTGGTGCAGCTGGGACCCAACCTGGCGCCCAACTTTGACCTGGTTAGACTTTCCCTCCTCTGTAACTTCTAACTCTACGTTGTCGTGCAGCAGACCGAGTGACCGGTGGTCGTCTCCCCCCAGGTTTCTGTGCCTCTGCTCCAGTGCACCATCGGATGCGACTCCCCTCCGGTCTCCGGCACTCCGTCCAGAGCCGTCGCTCAGAACGGTGCCGCTGCACCCGGCACGCCCAAAACTGGTACGTTTATGAATCCGCCTCCCTCCAACCAACCCAGACTCCCTCCCTCCCTCCATGTGACTTGTGATGCTTTCACCTCACCGATCGCAGGCAACGCGAGCTTCAACACCTCGACCAACATGCCCCGGATGAGCCTGAACTCCAGCGTCCAGGTCTCCTCCACCTTCGCCTCCATCCAGCTGCTCGGCCTGGAAATGCTGCTCCACTACATTCTGGGTCCAGAGGCCGTCGCCGCAGCGGCCAAGAGAAAACTCGCCCTGAGTCTCGGTGAGGGTCGGAGGCGCGACGTGTGCCACTCGCCCGAGAGAAACAACGGCTACAAATTGATTCAATATTGTTTTTTCCCTCCAGAGCCCCTGAACCACCCGCTGCTCTCCGGCGCCTCCTCGTTCACCAAACATGCCGCCGTCCTCATCGCCAACATCAGAGACGGATTCATCAACGTCGGCAAAGACGCTCCAGGTAAACTGAGCCCGACGCCTCCTGCTGTAATGTGCATCACTGTTCACCCCAGTTCACAAATATGGAAATTGCGCGCGACCGATTTATCGGTTTTCCGAAAAAATGAGGTCAAATGGAGACGTGCTTTTAAGTTTCTTCTTCTTCTCCTGCAGATTCTCTCCTTGGCGTTATATGGACGAGTCTCGTGCGTTTGGTCAACATGACCATAGAGTCTGGTGAGTACGTGATAGATTAACGTTATTAGCTCGGCGGTTCTGAATGAAAGAAATCAGCTTCATGTATTAAATCCCAGTTGTGGCGTCTGCTCCACACGGTGGGGCTCTTGGAGTCGTGGGTCCCACCTCTCCAGCGCCACATAAAGTATTCTGATTGGGTCCGGGCTCTTGTCGTCCGGAGCGGGACCGGCGAGCCCTCGTCCTCGTCTCCCTGCCCGACCCACTCCCATCATCATCATCTTTGTCAGTTTAAGTCTGAGCGTTCAGGTCCTGGACGTGTTGTGAAGAGAAGACTCCACTGAGGGGTTCTGTCTGTCCCCGATGATGACGATCTGCTTCTTCTTCAATCAGGCTCTTTAAGTTTTAAAGAACTTGTTCTGTGTTTGTATTGAAGTGGATGTGATCCCTGTCTGTTAGGAGGCAGCAGTAAGAAGGACCGTCAGGGCTGCGAGGTTCTCACGCTGATGCTTCAGGCTCTGCAGAGCATCGTCGCCTCGGAGGCTCTGCCTGCCGACAGAGTCCTGGTAAGACGGAGAGCAAACGGCGACTTTCTCCAGTGGCTTTCAGACACGACCTCCGGGAAAATGTCCCCAAAGTTCCGTCCGGACGTTTCACATGTGACGAACGCAGCAGGAGATTGTCTTTGTGTCAGACGCGTCCACAACAGCAGAAATATTGCCGGAACATTCAACAGATCTATTAATTCGTTAATCGAACTCAGTTCATATTTTGTTGAATGATTCATTGTGACTTTGGCGGGGGGGAACAAGTGGAATGTTCTTCTATATTACTTCTGTGTCTCTGACCTGTGACCTCAGTAAAACTTCATGTATTTTTTTTTATGATTCTTTGTGAAAAAAGTAGAATAAAACTAAACAAAATCACGGTTTTGTTCAAAAAAATACATATGTTCAGTTTAAATGATAAAACTTCAGATTCTGAGCATCAATGCATTTAATCAGTTTAACAACATGAACCTGAAATGCAGCATTTTAAAAAGGTAGAAATAATTTGTCACCGTCTCTATATGTGACTTTTTTCAAACTGATATGAATGTTTGAATCTTATTTTCCTGTTGAGTTGATGAAACGTCTGTGTGACCTGTGACCTCAGGTCCTGCTGGAGGCCACGGTGAAGGGCGTCCCCCAGAGAGTTCTCGGCTCCGCCTCCTACCAGGTCGGCAAGATGGACGTGCTGAACGTGAGTCGAGTGTGTTCGTCACAAGGAAAAACTTGTGCGGCCTTTCGTGAAGGTCTCCTCTCAGATGATCAGTCAAGCGTTGATGTTTTCCTTCTTCCCTTCAGGGAACTCCAGCTCTGTTCCTCATCCTCCTCCTCTTCGACAGCAGCCTGCTCGCCGCCTACATCGAGGACGAGAGGTGGGCCGCGAATTTATTATTCACTTGGCTAAAATGATATTTGCTTCATCTGGAGTTTGGTTCTTTAAGTCTTCAAGAGTGTTGGTCGCGGTTTCACACACTTTACATTGCTTTAAAGAAAGTCATTACAACGTTTCACCTTCACCGCTGGTGGTTGAGTCGAGACTGATAATGAACCAATCGGGAAGCGAATGCGATGGACTGCGTCATCGTTTCTAAACGTCTTTGTTTTGCCCCGTCCGCACTACAACTCGACCCCGGAGTTTTCAAACAGCGGGGCGAGCAGCGATTAAAAAAAAAAAACAACAAAAAAACTTCTCCTTCTTAGTTGCTCTGAAGCTCCGGAGTGGTGTGGACGGCAGGCGTAACCGTGGCAACATTAACATGTTTTTAAAATGAAAGTCTCGTTATGTGGATGTTGCCTGTAGGAGTTTTACTACCAGTGGTGGAAGTAGAACTCAGAACCTTGAAGTACTAATCTCATTTTGTCAAAGTCCTAAAATAATTTGTATTTTTGTATAATGAGCAAAATGTTAAAAGAAAAATACTCGATATCAAAGAATAAAAGCCTCTGTTTGTATATTATTGTATAGCATTACCTCATAATTTTATTTTATACTGAAACTAATCATTTTCCTAAAAGTGAATCTCCTGATTAAACTTCTATTCGATCCATTTTTGTGCTTTCTTATAAATCCATTGATTTTGCGTCGGCAGGTTCTTCCTGTGCCTTCAGATGCTGGTGGGCTGCGGCCTGTCGGGCCACACCTCCCCGCTGGCGTTTGCGGAGGCGGTGCTCGCCGCCATCGGAGGCAGCGCCGCGTCGCTGCAGAGCAAAGAGCAGCTGTGGAGGATGTGGAGCGCGATGGTTGGCCCACTCACCGACACCGTCACTCAGGTGGGAGGAGACGCAGGAAGGAATTTTTTGATCTCAGGACGTGGTTATGTTGTTTGTTGTTTTTATATTCCCCTCAGTAAAGTTTTTATTCCCTTTCTACTTCAGTCTAACGAAGTGAACCAAGGCGACGCTCTGGAGCACAACTTCAGTGCCATGCACTCGGCCATGATGTTCCCCGTCACTCACCTGCTGCGAGGCTCCGCGCTGCAGCAGGTCCGTTAACCGACAAACCAGCACGATCATACGTTCAATCACCGTTTGTCACCGAAGGGAGCAGCCTGATCGCGATCTCCGCATTTCTTTGACTCAGGCGTCCCAGAAGTCGATGTTGTCCACGTGGTCCAAGCTGTACAAGGTGTTCGCACGCTGCTCGGCGCTCGTGGTCACGGCCGAGGAGAACATCTGCTGCGAGGAGCTGTGTGCCAAGATGGCGGCTTCGCTGGACAGAGACGCCCTAACGGTGAGTTAGAGGAGAGGAATGTCACATGATTCATAACTTTTTTTAAAATCTATTTATTGTTCTAGAATTAGATTTTGTAAATTTTTTTTTTTTTAATTTTGAATTTCCCCCCAAAATGTTTCAAAAAATATATATATATATAAAAAAAAACTTAAAATTATTATTTCAACGTCTGGAATTTTTTTTCAAACATTTATAATTAATCAAAGATAATGATAAAATATGAAAAAATGTTTATTGAATTCATAATTGTTAACTCTATTTATACAAAGTGCTTTGCAATAAGCAAGAAAACAAAAAAATGAACTGGTAAATTTAAACAAACAAAATTCCTCAAGCAAGTCGCTCCGGATTCGGACGGTTTCCCTCCCGGTCCCTGGATCTCAAGCAACACAAAGGTTCATACAGGATTAAGAATATACTGGTTTGAAACTGGTCTGACGTTGATGTGGTCTGATCCTGCAGGTTCCTTCCACCCTGAACGCGGTCGCCGTCGTCCTCCAGGTCATGGTGGAGTGTGTGGACTTCTCGCCGTACTCGCCTAATTTTCAACAAAGGCTCAAATGTAAGAAGTTTCACTCAATCTCACTGGAAGTTTTCCAGAGATGATCTTCAATGAAAGGGAGGATTCACCGTCTCGCTCTTCTTCCTCCTCCCCCAGCTCCCCACACTCCTGTGAACTGGACGAGGAAGAGGAACAAGGCCCTGGGGAACCTGTCGGCGTTCCAGTCCCTGCTGGTCCGGTGTCTGGAGGTCTACCTGGAGGCTTCAGAGGCTTCGTCCCCCGAGGCCTCGGGAGTCGCCCTGGTCTCCGTCCTGTCGGCGCTCTTCAGCAACCTTGTACTCGCCAACGCCGTCCAGGAGGCGCTCGCGTCTCTGCTCCCACATCTCACGCTCTTCTACAAACACGCCGCCGCCGAGCCGCCCAAGTTCACCTCGCAGCTGCTGGCAAAGGTGCGTTCAGCTCTCAAACAGCATTTGACAATCACTGACGTTTACTAATCCTGTTAACAAGCAGTATGTGTTTTGTCCTGCAGCTGGAGAAGCTTCTCGCCGACGTCCTGGGCTGCGTTCAGAGCCGCTCTGCTGTGGCCTTCAACGACGAGCTGCTGGCGCTGCTCTCTCCTCTGCTGTGTGTGTTGTTTCCACACAAGAACAAGCAGCTTCGCACCTCGGTCAGCCAGTTCTGGAACGCAACCTTCGCCAACTCGGTCAGCCTCGCGTACCCCGAAGAGATCAGGTGAGAGAAGTCCTCACGTTGTTGTTCAAACTGCTGCGTTCAAGTCTTTTACCTCGAGGAAGAGGCCAAGTCGTACGAGTGTGTTTGTCAATATTGCCATTTTCCTCACACAGACCAATCCTGAGCCAAGTGAAGCAGAAGATCCCGATCATTCTTCCCGGATTTGAGGTCGTCACCGTCTCCGATGAGCTCAGTGGACAATATTCAGTGAGTTGCCACAAATAGCCGCGTCACAAGTTACAAAGTCTCTCTCCGAGTTTCTCACTGTTCTAATGTTTTTTTTTGCTGATTGTTGCTTCTCCTCTTCAGAGTGAGAGTTCCAGGCTGGAGACCAAGCTCAGCGGGATGCCGATGTCCTCTGTGGGAAAACGGGACTCGCTGCTGGGAAAGGCTGCGGAGCTGAAGGACCGGAGCGCCGCCAAGACCTCGAAGCCAGTTTCCGTAAGTCTTGACTCTTACTAGGGCCACATCCTCACTACTACGTTTTTCGTTTCATAATGCATCGTACAATGACTAACCTCCCGCCTCCGCAGATGAAGCTGGACTTCGGGTCTCCCAAGCCTCCCCGCAGAGAGGTTCTGGAGGAAGAGGCCTCCATCGACTTTGTCTTCATTCCACCCGAGACGAAGGAGAGAGTGTTGACGGAGCACCAGAAGGAAGTGAAAAGGACTAAAAGGTCAGACTTGTGCTTTTTGTCCCATCTTGATGAAAATTAATTTGAAGTTCCCGGATGTTTGTCAAGTTGTGTGAAACTAATGTTTTCCTCGATATCCCAGGATTGATATTCCGGTCATGTACAACAACCTTGATGCTTCTCTGGACACCACAGTTTTCACTCAATACACTCAGAGCCAAGAGGACAATGTGTAAGTTTTGAGCTCTAACAGAATCAAGATAAATCCCTGCTGTCTGATTAAAAAAAACTGTAATCTAATAGTGAACCATTTTTCCCACAGGGACAAACTGCCAACAGAACAAGCTGACGAGGTCACCAAAGAGTCTCCTGGCAAGGTAATGGACAAATCTCTTTTATTTTCCTTGATCTGACATCTCTCAATGTATATTTGTTGACAGATTTAGTTACTTTAATCCGGTTTCTTCCAGGTCCCTCAGGAAGATATGGAGAGTGAGGAAGACCCCGAAGTTCTAACAAAAGAAACACAAGACTATGCCAGCCCAAAGGAAGCAGATATGGAAACACGCCAGCAGGTAGAGATGATCCCAGAGTCGACAGACGTCTCCATGGAGGAAGACGCCAAGAGTGACGACAAAGCAGAAGATATGGACGTACAGGTTAATGAAGGCTCAAGTCCTAACGTCTCTGGCTCTTCAGATTTGGTCTCCGGGACTCCTCAGAAACCAAACAGTCGACGTCAGTCCTTCATCACCCTGGAGAAGTACGCTGAGGGAAAACCCGCCAGCCCCAGCAGTGCGTCCACGTTCACAGGTCCTCTCAATAAGTCCTCCAATTCCCAAGAACACTCCAACAAGACGCCCTCTTCTCAGTCTTCCCAGACTTCAGTCGGTCCAAACTCTCAGGATTCCCAATCCACTCGGACTGGAAAAGTGGACTCCCTGCATCCGGTGAACAACGCCATGGACTCCCCCCGAAGACCTAAAGACTCTGGGATTAAAAGTGAGCCTGTCAGGCTGACGGAGAGACTGCCCAGTGACACGACTGAGGACGAAGATGTTATCCCGGACACCCAAACTGAAGCGGAGGGCAAGGAGAAGGAAAAACTGGAGGAAATAGAGCCATCTAGTCAGGAAGAGGAATTGGATGATTCTCAATCACAGACTTCTCCGACTGAACCCAGACGGTCTGGGCGCCAAAAAGACCGACCCGCACTGCCTGCAGAGGACCCTGAAGAACGAGGAGATAAATACTTGCTGGTAAAACGGAAACGTTCTAGCGAGGAGGCTAAAAGTGTTTCTCCCAAGTCAATCGCAACAGAAAGCAGAGTAACCAGGAGAAGTAAGCAGATTGCAGAGGAAGACGCCAGCAGAGAAAAATTACGGACAAGGGCCCAGAAGGCTCAGATTGAGACGAGCCAAACCAACTCTCAGGGTCGAGGACACAAGAAGACCAAACTGTTCAGCAGCTCAGATGACTTCCTTGACAAACCTGAATCCAGAAGAAGCGGCAGCACCAGAGAGCAAGAGTCAAGCCAAAACAACCTACAGTCCAATTGTGAAAGCCAGTCACAAGGCGGAAGGCGTGGTCGGCGCAGTAAAGCGTCATTAGAGATTAACGAGGAGTCTGGTGTGAAGAAAACGAAAAAGGATTTGCACGAGAAAGAACAGTCGAGCCAAACTGCCGCACATGAAGTTGAGCTTGTAGAACAGACTGACAAGGACGATTCTCAGATGATCACTCCTTCCCCTCAATCTGGTGATCGGTCCAAAGAGTTTGAACATGTAGAACCAACCAAAAAGGACAATCATGAGCTTAAGAACGACTCTCCGACGATCACTCCTTACCTTCAAACTGGTGGCAGATCCCAAGAGTTGGAGCTTGTGGAACAGACCAAAAAAGATGGCGAAACGCCAAAAGACTCTCAAATCCCAACCTCTTCTCAAGCTGATGGCCAATCCGAAGAGTTTGAGCTTGTAGAAAAAGCCAAAAAAGAACAGTCTGATTCTTTGATAGGCGGTTCTTCTCCAACTAACGAGTCCCAAGACGAAGCAGACACAACAAACCAGTTGGTCAATGAATCCCAGGACAACCTCAGTCAAGGGGACTCTAACTTGATCACACCTTCATCTTCTGATAGCCAGTCTCGGCGTAGGTCCCGAAGAAGCAAGGCCTCGTCTGAGGCGGCAGCAGAGTCCGAAGACAAAAATGACAGTAAGGCGGTAGGAAGGCTGAGTCGGTCCAATTCCAAGACAACTGTATCAGCTGTCGGTCAGGCGGAGGCCGGCATCGGAGGTCGAACCAGAAGGAGTAAAGTGCAAGAGCTGTCAAAACCAAGTCCCATCTCAACACCAGAGAGCTCTCAGTCGTTAGATGTTCCCGGATCAACAGAGTCCTCCCAAGGCAGGGGCAGATACTCGAGACGGAGGTCTTCTCAAGTGTTGGTCGGCAGTTTGGAGTCGTCAGAGTCTGAATCCTCAGAGGGCAGAGAAAATCCCCCTATGCCCAAAAAGAGAGGGAGGAAACCTCGAGCGTCTCTTCCAAGTCCTCTCGCCCTCGAATCTAAAGTAGACGGAATCAAAAACGATAGTGCGAATGACATCGCTGGTAATTCTCAAGAAGCAGATACACAAAGCATAGAAGTCAAAACAGATTTAGAGAAATCCCAGGAAAGTCAAGATTTACAGGATTCAGAATCACTCCAGGTTACAGCTGATACGGCGGAAGAACGTAGCCAAGCATCACCAATGAAGGTGGAGGTTGATGCCGTCGTGACGTCGGGGTCTGAGTTTGACGTCACAAAGAGGAGCAGCGAATCGCCTCGCAAGACGGAAAATACTGCGCAAGAGAGCGACACTGACGACTTTGAAATTCTAGAACCGGTCGGGATCAGTGATGAACAGATACAGGAGGCTACGCCCATTGACCCATCTCCAGTGGACGAACTGGCACCTGAGGAAACAAGAGAGCAACCCCAGGTGTCGGAGTCTTCAGAGGACAAAGCTGAAGAAGTTTCTGAAACTGGGGACGGCGATAAAGAAAACCTAAACGCTGATTCAGACCAAGAACATCCAGTTGTTCCAGTGGAAGAGACGACTCTGGATGGAAACCAGGTCGAGTGTCCGAATGTCAAAGATGAGCTTTTGAAGGAGGACGAACCATCGGCCTCGAGCGACCATACAAACGCTGGCACCGAGGAAGAGATCACACCTGCACAGGAGAACGACAAAGACGGCAGCACCCAAACAATGGAGTGTCAGGATGAAGAAACGCAGACGTCCAACACCCAAACGATGGAGTGTCAGGATGAAGTACAAACTCTGACGTCCAACACCCAAACGATGGAGTGTCAGGATGAAGAACAAACGCTGACGTCCAACACCCAAACGACGGAGTGTCAGGATGAAGAACAAACTCTGACGTCCAACACCCAAACGACGGAGTGTCAGGATGAAGAACAAACTCTGACGTCCAACACCCAAACGACGGAGTGTCAGGATGAAGTACAAACTCTGACGTCCAACACCCAAACGACTGAGTGTCAGGATGAAGAACAAACATTGACGTCCGACACCCAAACAATGGAGTGTCAGGATGAAGAACAAACATTGACGTCCAACACCCAAACGATGGAGTGTCAGGATGAAGAACAAACGTTGACGTCAAACACGGAAAACGATGTTGTCGCAAATCTGGATGCGGCTCTGCAGGATCTTTGCGACGCTGCAGTGTCTGCGGACTCTACTGGCAAATATGTTGGTTTTCTGGATTCTCCGGCCAAGCAGAAGGATCTGGAGGCTCTCATGAACTTGGAAGTTGGCCAGAGCCCGTCCAGCGGCAGGACGAGAGGGACCTGGTCTCCTTCAGCCTCCCCGTCCACCAGTATTCTGAAGAAGGGCCAGAAGAGACCACTGGAGGACGAGACCCCCTCACCTCTCGTCAAAGTAAGATACAAAGCTTGACCCCGTCAACTTATCCACTCTGAAAACCTGAGCTTTATTTGTGGGTAATGTCGACGCAAAAGTAACTTAATTTTGTTGTCCTCCTTTAACTTTGCAGTCCAGGCGCGTGTCTTTTGCTAATCCGATCCAACGGCAGGAGACGGCAGACGACATCGATCGTCGCAGTCCGGCCGTCAGAACCAGTTCCCCCAGAAGATCCAAAGTTACTGGCATCCCACAGCCCAAAGTATGAACGAGTTCAACATTGACGCTTTCTCTGACTAATAACCTTCTTTGACTGATCATAACTATTGTCTGCTCTTTATTTCAGTACGTCACTACTCCAACTAAAGGCTTGTTGATCCTGAGCCCCAGAAATATGCGCAGTCCAGGTTCCAAGAGCTCCAAGAAAAGCCTGGTACGTACACAAACGACAAATCAACGTTCACTAATGTCATTTTTGGGGATATGGGGGGATGGCAGAATTCCAATATTTGCTCTTCTTGTGGCTCTGGTTTGGAACGTCTGGCTCTTTACCTACCGGATGTTTGACTTTCCTAAGCTATCAAAGACATAACGGATAGAAAATTGATGGAACGCATGTTTCTTCCTTCAACCGTACCGCAGCCCATCTCCGACCATACTAACGCACCTGAAAACCCCTTTCCCGTCACATTTATGTTCAGCGGTGTTGCTGGTGAAAACAGGAAGCTGGTTGTCTACTTTGACGTTGGTTGCTCAGTTTGACAAAATACTACGGAAAGTAGAACCGCAATGGCGGCAAAGTAAGAGCAGCTATGTCTTTACTCGAGGTGGAACTGATACCGAAAGTGGAGTTGTGACCGACAAGACCCAATCAGGAAGTGAACATTATCGACTAAATCATCGTTTCCACACGTCTCTGTTTGTGTCAATCCAGACTGAAACGCAACCTTGGAATTTTCAAACTAAATCGGGTCCAGCAGCGTTTCCGGATCTTAATTTCACAAAGTATCCGATCTACGTAGCCTCCAAAGCTCCATAGATGTAGAGAGTTGTTAGTTGTTGGTTCTTAGTCATAACGGTCGATTCATCCTTCGATTTTTTCTAGATTTCCGAAATGAGCCAAGAGCCCGGACCCGTCTCCAGAGACTGTATCTATCCGGCGCTGGTCGGCTGCTCCGCACCCGTCGAGGCAGTGCTGCCTCAGATCTCCTCCAACATGTGGTGAGTGAAGGATAAAACATCATTTTGTTCAGTCTGCACGAAGCCCGGATGAAAGCAAAGGTCTGTTGAATCGTCTGGTCCAGGTCTCGTGGGTTCGGGCAGCTCGTTCGAGCCAGAAACATCAAGACGGTCGGGGACCTCAGTGCGCTGACGCCCGGCGAGATCAAGACGCTGCCGATTCGCTCCCCGAAGATCTCCAACGTCAAGAAGGCACTTAAGATTTATGAACAGCAGGTACGTCGGGGATCAGACACAAGAATGTAAATCTTACTAGAAGGAGAAAAATTCTTGTATTTGAAATCGGAACTTGTCTCGTAGCGTAAAGGTCGAGTAGGCGACGAGTTGAAGAGTTTTGATGAAATGGAGATGATGACGTCGGAGCTGGAGGAGACCGGCGCTCCTCAGAACCAGGAGGAGGACGACGACAAGACCTCAGGCGAGACTCTGGGTGTGTAAACGGTTTTATTATAAATTTTATATTATATCATATTTAAAATATCGTAGAGCTTCATAAAGTCTAAATCCAAAGTCAATGTCACTGGGTTTTATTTACGAAGGTCTTCTCAAGTGTTTTATTTTCTGTGAGTCCACATTGGAAATCAATTTCTGAGATTGAAGGAATTATTTGTTAATAATTATTGTAATTGAAGCTACCGCTAGTCGTCAGTTAGCTTAGCATAAAGACTTGAAACAAGTGGTAATTAAAATCTGCCTAGTAACACCTTTAAAACTTGGTAATTAACACAAAATATCTTAATAACTATAAAAACCTGAAGCACATTGACATGTTTCTGGGTTTTGGTTCATAATCTCATGCTTAGTGGAAAAATAATATTTTTAGTTTACCAGTTTTTGGAAAGATTGGCAGGCCGTCTTAAAAACACAAACAAAAAAAATCTGGTCACGCCCATTTGTAGAAACGCTATGTTTTAGTTTATACTTGTGTCATACATCGTTGGAAAGCTACGATTCTCATGAATAAAACGATATCAACCACTTCGAGATACAACAAACAACCCAGAAAAAACCTTGCGTTGTACAGGAACATCGAGTGTTCTTTTTAAAATACATTAACAGAATATTTCTCTCTGCAGCGACGGAGCTGGTGGACGAGCTCGTCCCCGCGGACGTGACGTCGCAGCAGGACGCCTCCGGGGATCAGACGCCCGACACCCCTGCAGGAGGAGAACCGGGACCAGGACCGCTTCACCCTGACGGGCTGCTGTCCGAGGTCGACGCCCTCGCCTGCAGGATGACGCCGCCGGAGCTCGGCCTCCTCTCGCCGCAGCAGCTCGTCCGTGTACACGATCGTCTGGGCGGCCTGATGAGGCGCGTGGTCGTCGAGCTGCAGACGCGTCTCTGCCCGACTCCGTCCGGATCAGACTCGATCAGCGGAACATGAGAAACGGATGGATGGTGTTTTATCCAGCTCTACTCTGCAGACTTTACAGTTTGAACTCGGCCTTTTTGATAAAGATGTTTTTAATAAACTCCAGCAGCACATTTTTTTATCTGTAGCTCGAGCTGTCGGGTTTAGTTTATAAAAGATTTTAATAAACACTCAAGAGTAAAGTGCCAAAAGGTTTTTAATCCTTGTAGAATAGTGTTTTCCTTCTGTTGCCAGAAGACTTTGTAATAAGAAGCTGCTCCGCTGCTCCTCCTGCTGGTGACTCTGTACATAACCTCTCCCACATCACAGCCTGTTTTTTAGTTGTTTTTTTTGTCTGATCACAACCTCGACTCTTCAGCTCTTTGCATCTGCTTCTGTTTCTAAATCTCACTTTAACGTCTTATTGCATTTTTAATGTACAGAAACGAGTAGCGACACTTCGGCACTTGGCTCATTTTTAAAAACTTTAAAAGGCAAAAAACTGATAAAAGGTTTTTTTTTAAGTGTAACTTGTTTTTTGTTTTTTTTTACATTTTTTGTTTGATTTGCATTGCTGAAGGTATTTCTGTACATAAGGTGACGGCTCATTCTGACAGTTGTGCGGACGGACACTTGAATGGACATTGATGTTTGTTTGTTTTTTAAATTTTGAATAAAATGAAACTACGTAGACGATGTGCTGGACAAGTGGTGTGTTCATGGAAACGGGCTCAAAAAGTCAAATTATTATTATTTAATTTTTTTTCCTCTTAACTCAAACAAGTAAATCATTTATAATTAAACCATTTTTCCATCCTGCTTCAGGACCAGAATTTCCGAGTCTGTCTCAAAACAATCACCTGTAACTTCAGAAGATCACGAGAAATCTGGTCTAATCACAATCGGTGAGATACTGGAGATGTGATAGTTTAGATTTGTCCTGTGCTGCTTCGTTTGTGAGAACACAAATGTCTGCAAATGTGGCTTCGTAGTTTTTTCCATAATGTTTCTTTTCTGGAAAAGGAGTGAGGTGAGCCCATGTGAGAACACAACGGGACAACCTCCGGGAGATTCACAGCGAGCGAGTGGCAGCGTGTCGACGTCTGCCACAGAGCGTGAAGACGTCGACTGACTCGGGACAATTTTTCGCCAGAGATGTTTTCAGACATAAACTCCGGAAAATGTCCGGGTCTGAAAACATCTGATAGCTCGGTTAGTAACTGACTGATGACGACACACACACACACACACACACACACACACACACACACACACACACCACCCTTGGGATTCTGCCGTGGCAAAACTCCAGCAGCTATCCAATGTCCTTGTGTTAATAACTCAAGTCCTGTCACATGATGAGCACGACCTTTGACCCTCCTCTATGTGGTCTGCTCTTGGAAAATTAGTTTTTTCCTTTCTGCACCAAATGATCTGAATTATCTAAAGTTCCACGTCTTCTCCCAACGACGCTAGTTGAGTTTCCTGACTCCTACTTTGGGAACAACTGTGTGCCTAACGTTGACCTTTGACCTTTACCCATGGTGGCCCGTCAGGGGCCTCTCGTACCGCTGACCTGCTGACCTCTGTACGGTCTCTCAATCAGCAACTCTTGGATTTATGGAAGTGGAATATGCTTGTTTAGTGATTATCCCTGCGAGGAACTTGGCCCGAAGCCGGAGATGTGAGTGGAGACGCAGTGATGGTGATATAATACAAAATGACAGAACGACTCCTTCTCACCGCTGCCTCCTCCTCCTCCTCCTCCTCGTCTCATTGGCTCGGCAGCGCGTCGAGTAATTACTTGATTATTTCTGCCGACCGCTGCCAGAGGCTGCGTTGCATTTCCACCACAAGTTGGACTTTGTGTTGCAAGCGAAGCAGAATGTTCTGCAGCTCCGCTGGACGACGACCAGGAGGAGACGCTGCTGCTGCTGCTCCACTGCAGGACCACACACACACACACACACACACACACACACACACACACTCACACACACTCCGAGCTGGGCTGAGGTAAGAAGACGCACAACACTGCATTCGTCGCTTTTAACCCTGATCCGAACTACGAGAAGCGTCGGAGTCACAGATCGATAATTCAAAAATTAAAAGCTGAATTTTTAATGGATCAGGATAATTATCATCAGAGGCACCTTCATTTTTTAGTAATTCAGAAAATGGATTGTACTGATTGAATTTACAGTGTGTGTGTGTGTGTGTGTGTGTGTGTGTGTGTCAGTTTTTTTTCGTGAGTTTTTGAAAATCAATCTTGATACGTGGAGACATTCGTCCAGTTCCTTCAGGTAAGACTCCGACTTCTGACTGAAATAAATCAAAACAAAACTGTAAACATGTGAAATTGCATCTGGAGGTGATGACATCATCTCTCACTTCTCACTACAGCAGTTTGGTTCTGACTCTAAAAAGGAGAATGTTAAATTTTTTCAGTGGAGGCACGTTTCAGAACTTTATTCCTGAAAAATTTGATTTCGGGGGGGGGGCATCTGTGTTCATCTTGGGGGTGAATCCTCGACATCCTGACTTTCTTCTTGACTTCCTTTCAAAACCAAAGACGTCTTGTTCATCCACAAGTTTAGCATATTCTAGTTTTTCCTTATGTTGCCTTTTTACCCACATTTTCAAATTAAAATTTCAAAAATGTAAAATTAAAAAAGAAAAAGAAATGTTGATTAAAAATGTTAATTATTATTATTTATTTATTTAAATTTCTAAATATTAAAATTAAAATTAAAAAAGTTAAATTACTTTTTTTTTTTTTTACAATTTAAAACATTTTTTGTAGTAAATAATACTCCAAATGTTTCTTTTCTGGATTGCCTGTATAGTGTAATAAATATTTAAAGGTCCAGTCTCAGGATTTAATTATGTTTTTATTAGTGTCTAATCACTTGAAACTAAGAGTCCTCATTTTTTCTTTCCCTCTTCGAAAGCCCAGAACAGACTCTTGGGTTGTCTCATGTTTCCTTACGGCCACTAGGTTCTCCTACATGTAAAGACCGGTGTGAGGGGAGGGGCCTTCAGATGACTGCAACCTGCACCTGCACCACTAGAGGTCTCTCTCTCCTCCACACTGGTCCTGTAACATGTTGCTGATGTTGTTGCTGCCGCTGCAGGGAGAGAAGAGATGCTGACTCTGGTTCTGGGATGGACTGCCTTGCTCAGCGGCTTCCGTCCGGCTGCTCCGTTCGTTAGCGCCAGTAAGTGGGAACACAAGATTAATTGTGTTGGAACCTGAAAGGCTGGTTCCCAGCCAGAACCCCCAAAAATCGCAGGTCTTCAAGAGCGAATTGTGACAAAAGCATATAGCATATATGGGATCGTCCGTCGTGGTCATGTTCTGTCTGTCCGTAGAGTTTCCATCCAGCAGAGACGACAGGAAGTGTCAAGTCTTCATCCCTCCTCCTCTTCCTCCTCCGATGTTTCCTCCGTTAACATGGAAACCAGTGCTGATGGTGATGAGCACTCATATAAATATTTCAAGTCATTTGCACGACTTCAACTCAAACTAATCTGATGGTTTTTAACTCCGCAGGTTGATATTACACATCACATCACAGGAGCGAGAGGGGAAAAGGTACGACGGACCTGCGTCATGAAACCCAGATGTTTCTGGTCTAAAATGAAAAATGTTTAATCTTTAAAGTCGTAAAATGAAGGACTCAGTCATCTCTCATGTAATGAAATAAGGTTTTTTAATGTTTTGCGATCGAAACATTCACCTCAGTTTGACCATGTTTGTGTGTTAAAGGGCTGCAGAGGAACCAGGGGACCCAAGGTACACACACACACACACACACACACACACACACACACACACACACACACACACACACATACACACAGAGTTCATGAAAAGTAAAACTCATGTTGTGTTGTGTGTTATATATATTTCAGGGCGAACCCGGAGCGACGGGTCCAGAGGGAGAACTGGGATCACAAGGAGTCCTGGGACATCCTGGAGAAAAGGTCACAGAAAGAGAGTCCCCGTCTGCCGACCCGTTAACAAATGTATTTTCTTTTGTGTGACTAAAGTTGCGCCACGACTGATGTGAGCTGATGTCTCCACAGGGACAGAAGGGCGGCAGAGGCTGGAGGGGTCTGTACGGAGACATCGGCACTCCAGGGATGATCAAGGTATAAAGACGTGAACCGGCGTGAAAGTGACCGTTAGTGGCGCCTGGACACGTTGGTCACCGACTGAGACGTTAAAGTCCTGTGGTTATAACCAGTTCAGTGTCGGAGATCCTGGACGTCTTCAGCAGAAGAATTTATTATCAATACATTGGGTGTTTATCTCTCTCAGAATGATGTCGTCATCAAACAGGCAGATGTTCATTTGGTACATCATGGCGTGGATACAGTGTGATAAAAAGGATTGACACTTGTGTACTTGTGTGTCCTCAGGGCAGTAAGGGCTACAGAGGATCCAGGGTAGGTGACGATCATGCTGCGTGTACACACACGCTTACCATTTCTACTTATGTATGATTCTTTAAAATCTATCTCTTAGGGTGATAAAGGGGTGAAAGGAAAGCGAGGACGCGGCGGAGAGACGGTGAGGACAGAGTCCCTCCTCGTTCATTTCCTGTGCCTGCAACTGTGACACGATCATAGAAATGAATAACTAATCGATGTGTGTGTGTCTCTGTAGGGCGAGTGTGGCGTCGCCGGAGCGCCAGGAGAGAAGGTAGACGGCCGCTCGGTGACATTCACACGTTTAGTTCACAGTAAAAAACACAGTCTGTGAAGAAGACGTGGTGTTCTGTTCTGTTCCAGGGCGACCTGGGCCTGAGGGGGGATCCGGGCCTGAGGGGCGAGCAGGGACCCCGAGCAGATCCTGGAGGCAGAGGCCCCATGGTAGGTTGATGGCTACATAGATCCATACACGACTGCATTCTGAGTTT
Source organism: Scophthalmus maximus (assembly GCF_022379125.1). Lineage (NCBI taxonomy): Eukaryota > Metazoa > Chordata > Actinopteri > Pleuronectiformes > Scophthalmidae > Scophthalmus > Scophthalmus maximus. The sequence goes on from NC_061528.1 coordinate 1,651,055, forward strand.
GGATAATAACATCCTGTCTGCAAACTAAACTAAAGAACATTTCTCCGAGAGAAGAGGATAAACTTTATCTCTAAACCAAAAGTTGAGGCTGCAGTCTTCCACTAATCGGATCAGCACCCGCGGTCGACACAGTTCCTCTGGGTTTGGTGTCAGGTGGTTCTGAGGCACTTGTCTGATCGAGCGGTGACGCAGTGACAGTGTTGATCTGTCGTCAGGGGCTGAAGGGAACTCGTGGTCCCCCGGGGAACCTGGGTCGTCCCGGTCCAGCGGGACCACTGGGTCGGACCGGAGACACTGGACGACCGGGACAAGGTTCGTATCGTTCCATCGTTTAAAATATATCTGACTCAGTAGAAAAATATATCTGACAGAACAGATTCTGCTTCTGGGTAAGTTCTGTGTGATTGATGGATAGATTGATTGATGGATGGATTGATGGATTAATTGATTGATGGATGGATTGATTGATGGATGGATTGATGGATGGATGGATGGATGGATGGATGGATGGATGGATTGATGGATGGATGGATGGATGGATGGATGGATGGATTGATGGATGGATTGATGGATTGATGGATGGATTGATGGATGGATGGATGGATGGATGGATGGATGGATTGATGGATGGATGGATGGATGGATGGATGGATGGATTGATGGATGGATGGATGGATTGATGGATGGATTGATGGATTGATGGATGGATTGATGGATTGATGGATGGATGGATGGATGGATGGATGGATGGATTGATGGATGGATTGATGGATGGATTGATGGATGGATGGATGGATGGATGGATGGATGGATTGATGGATGGATGGATGGATGGATGGATGGATGGATTGATGGATTGATGGATTGATTGATTGATGGAAGGATTTATTGATTGACCGGCCACTCCCCAGGTTTAAATTTAGAAGAATAAAAAATATTGGAACAGAAAACTTGTTGTCGTCACAGCTCATCTTTGATTATTGACTACCACTGACCCCTTGTGTCCAGTGTACGTCCTGTCAGGTCAGCAGGGAGACACAGGCAGCCGCGGTCCGTCCGCCAAGTGTGACTGTTCACAGGTTCGAACCCCACAGAGAGGGTTGGACAGAGTCCAGACGGTCAGTGTCTCTCACACACACACACACTTTATGGTCAAGTATCTTGCTCAAGTCATCATGCGGACTGGGGGAAGCGGGGGACCCCCTCTACCTCCTGAGCCACAGCACTGAAGCATTAAAGATTATGATAATATATATAAGTCACATGGGCCAAGTACGTTGACTCTAAGAATGTTTTCTCAATATAATTGTATATGTATATATTTATATATATGTACTTTAAGTATGTTTTCTGTGCAGGTCTTTGTTGCCGACGGGGAGCGACAGATGCGGAGGCTGCGGGGGGAGAACGTGATGGTGCTGCGAACAGACCGACGAGCTCTGTACATCTACTCTGAGTCGCAGTGGATCAACGTCCTGGTAACTAACGGCAACATAAATATATATATTTATATATATATATATATATATATATATCGTCATCCGCTCTTTAGGAAAAACATCCAACGCAAACTACATCACATGAAACACTCCCGTCCAATAGGAAATATTAACTCCATCGTTCCTCTTTTTGTTTCCATGCTTTCTCTGTGGGACCAGGACGACCCCCGGCACTGACCCCCGACCCCTGGCACTGACCCCTGACCTCAGTCTGGACACCTGTCTCACAACCTGTCTCACATCACCACCACTGAAGTGCCCTTGAGCAGCGACGCTTCATCTGACCTGATGCATATTGCTCAGATTGTGTTTGTACTGGGCATATTACTGATATCATATTTCAATGATTCTGAACCAATGTGATTCACGCATGCATGGACCCGTCACTCTTTTATGTTATGACTGTAAAAGACAGTATTTATTGAAGGTATGTGCCGCCGCAGTGATGCAGCTCCGACGTGGATCAATAAAAAAACTGATCACTGTCTCCTGCCATAGTGTCAGAATCTTTTTTTTTTTTATCTTAAGTGCTTTTTGTTTAACCTACTAAGAAATGTGCATGTTGTTTCCTTGCAAGAAGTTGGATTCCTCAGTTCCATCTGTGTGAGTGCAGAAGGAATCAGGTTTATAATCAAAGTATAAAAAACTTTCGATGATTTTTGACGCTGACGTGATTTTTCTTTTCCGTCATATGATGACATTGTTCTGCTACTTGGAGATGATTTGAACATTTTATCAAAAACATTTGGTCAAGAAAACAAGTTTTCTGAAATATAATCTTCACTTCATACGGAGCCTTGAGTCGTGGGTTAGGGGAGAGCGGACGGGAGCTCGACAGTCCGACAGTTTAGAGACTCGGACTTACCTGAAAATCCAGCCCAAAAATTCAGATCAGCAACTTTTTCAAGGCCTCGAGGTCTTGTGTGAAAACTCTTGAATAATCACATGGTTCCAATCATTTTTCTCTTTTATTTGAAATGTAACAGCAGCTACTGGAGTGTGTGTCATTGAAATACACCATGATGTCCAGTCGGCCTGATGACTGCAGACGGCAGAGGAAGCACTTCTGTCAGAGGACATCTCCCCTCCAATACTTAATGTAGAATACAAAGGGAAATCTTTTTTCTATTTACCAGAATTGCACATTAAAATTAAATAAGAAAACCTTCAAAAACGGATACGATTGCACATTAAGAATAAAAAACAAACGTGGGCAGTAATCTTGCATTAAAGCAACTATGACCGGGAAATGAAACATCCTTTATCAGCTGATCCAGAAAGTGATTTAAGATGATGGACAATGTTTGTGTAACTAAGAGTGTGGTAGGATGCTTGGATAGAGCAGCAGACGACTTCATCCAGCTGACTGTCAGATCCAACATGGCCGCCCGACCAACAGGATAACTAACTTTGTCACCTGAGTGACTAAGACGATTCGAGAGAATTCCACATCATCACAGTCTGAATGTAAAGACGGACGATACGTCCTCACTTGTCCTGTTGCACAAAAATCAAGCCAAAATATCTCTGCTCCGGTGGCCACCATCTTGTCCTTTTGACGTAATTTGTAAAATATTTCACCCCGTTATGGTTTTTTGGGGCATCAAATAACAAAAATGAACAGTTGACAAACATCAGTGTGATAAGAACTGTTGCTGAAATGACAGAAAACATCTTTGAGAAAAATGTATTTAACGTCTACTTTTGAGTTTGGTCCATGTCACATCTGCTAACATGGAGGAGGCGGGAGCTAACCACCAGGGGGCGATCCAGAAGATTTGACTTCACTTTTGGGGATTCTGCCATGTTGTCCATCTTCATTTACAGTCTACGATACTGATGTACTCGCTAACTTGATAGCTGAGTCCCACTGTTGTCATCCTTTTTGACACCACCTCTGAGGAGTGCTAGAGTTGGCTGCAATGGCTTTAGGTGTAAGTTAAGATTGTACCTCGATGATTAATAAGATATCAAGGCCTAAAGAGGAGCATGTTGTCTTTGGCTCTAGACCTTGCTAACTGCTGCTTGTTGTCTGACATCAGCATCTCTCAGGTTTCGCTCTGAATCCGAAATTTCTTGGCGACAGTATCTGACCCAGACGGCCGTTGTGCGAATGTTAAACCTTAAGTTCCAATAATGCACAAACCTTGATGGGCGCCACCACGGAAGGTAAAGGTTCTGCAGGATATGATGTTAAGTTTGAGCGTTTTGTTTTTCAGGCACTTGTGGGGCTCCTCTGATCACTCCAAGACGCCAAGCGGACTCACACCTTCACAGACTAACATGCACAGTGATGGACCAGCCGGTAAGATGACAAACAATTGACTGATTTATTCACTCGCAACGTGACGATCACCTTCTCTCAGACAAGAGTTCATTGTAGCGTACTAGCTGCTTGGTCTACAAGCCAACAAACACTGAGGGCAAAGCTGACTGGCGTACTGGTGAATTAACCCAACGGAGTCTGGTAAAGCAGGACTCATGGACTGTTGTGTGAAGTCTGTACTCAGACTACTGGAGGCCTTTGGTTGAGTCCCTGTGGGACTGTACAGATCATTCAGATCCGATTGAGTAACAAATTTTAATCCGGATAATGGCAGAACTAAATGTGTAACTTTACAGAGGCAAGGGAAGACATGAAAATAGGTATAGATCCCTGTGGTTTGGATTATAAAACCACTTGTAATCTGAGTACAACTTTACAAGAAGTATTTATAAAATCTTGGTGGTTTCAAGGATTAAGGGTCCGTCCCATTTCCCCTCACTTGGCCCTACCTCTACATTTTGCGCCATCCCACGTAGGGTAGGGTGTCCCATTTCTTTTGAAGATCCTTAGGGTCCTTTTCATTTCCCCTCACTTGGCCCTACCCCTGCATTCTCCCACTCCACCTGAAGTCAGCATCTGACCACCCTACGGCTTTTTGAAGTGGTTTGAAGGGGGTAGATAACTCTTACCCCTTGATCTTCAAAAGAAATGGGACACCATACCCGACACGGCAATGGGCAAAAAAGATGGGGAAGGGCCAAGTGAGGTGAAATGGGACGGACCCTAAGTCATATCCCTAAGGCGTCACCAACCAATCAGCCACGAAGCCCTAAGTTTAAAGAAACATTTTTAGATCAAATGATCTCAATACAAACTATAAGTGGAATTAGTGGTATGCCAGTTTGGTAACCTGGTCGAAACTTCATCGCATTTTTGAGAATACAGACCCACGTCCAGTCATCAACTCATTCTCTTCTGACACTTCTTAAAAACTTAAAATAATTATAATAATAACAATATCTTTTCCAGTATTAAATAATCTTATATAAAAACACACAAAAGTTTGAAATAAATGGCAATGCTCCCTCTACTGAGTGCCCTGCCCCCCCCCCCCCCCCCCCCCCCCCCCCCCAACCCCCCAGACATTTCTATACACATCATCTCACTTTTGGATCCTTCCATTAGTCCCTCCTTCCCTTCGTCGGTAACGTTCCTCCTGTTGCAGCGGCTCCATGCAGTACCAGTCGTTTTGCAGCAAATTGTCTCTGTTGCCGTCATCGTTCAAGTCTCGTCTTTTTGAATATTTCAATGCAAAGCTGCACAGACATTGTGAAAAAAGCTTGATAGATGATTTTCCAACTTGCTTGTATACAGATATATATACATATATATAGAGATTTTTTTTTTACTCATGTCATTGGATTAAACATGTATTGGTAATGATAGTAATAATGAGGATAATAGGAACAATCATTATCTGAGATTAAGAGTAGGAAACATGGCTTGCTACTTGCTCAGAAATTCAAGGGTTGATGGTTTAGGATGAGGGGAGACGGACAAGTCAAGACAGACATTGATTATTTCTTCTCTGCAGAAACGATGAGACCTAAATAGTCAATTTAGTTGTTTAGGCTCCACCCAGTGTCCTTGCTCACTACCACTCGCCGGTCAGTTTGGTGCTTTGGTCCCTTTTCGGAGGAGCGGGAGGTGGGCCCCGCCGCAACGTTGCATAGCCTGAGATGTTGGCATGTTTGGTGGAGTGGGAGTGTGTGTGGTGGCGAGACAAAGTTTGGGAGTGTCCTCGGACGCCCTGCTGCTGCATGAGCTCCGGAGGAGGTGGCGGGAGGAGCGCCATGTCGTCCATAGTGCCCACGGGCTCCATCTTTGAGGAGGGGATGAGGCTGGAGGAGGTGAGAGAGCCGTGGCGAGACACCGACTTCCTCTTCAAGGTGCGGTTGAGGTCTTCCAAGAAGTGAGGCCTTAGCGTCAGGGAGCCCGGCCCTGCTGACTTTGGGGAGGTGGGGGGGACAGGAGAGGAGGAGGAGGAAGAGTAAAAGGACAGGGAAGGAGGTGGTGTCTGAGACAGGGGCGGCGGCGAGAGAGGCAATGACATCGTATTGTCATACTGGGTTGTGTTGCTGCTCCGCCGGTTCAGGGTTGGAGGAGGGACTGCCCCCTTTTTCAGCGAGCCTTGTTTCCATGACGACGACGACAAGGTGGACGACGCAGGCTGTTGATGCTGCTGCATCTGAGGCTGGGGATTAACCACGGCTACCTTAGGGGGTTGATGGAACTCTGACGGGTGGGGAGGAGGAGGGAAGAGCTCGTAGTCACTGGGGGGCGGCGGGAAGTAGTCGGGAGATGAGTCAAGGTGAGGTGGCTGGCAAGGAGGAGGTGGGGGAGGAGGGGATGGGAAGTCTGTAGGCTGATGGTGCTGGCCTGTTTGCAGCCCCTGGAGCACCAATGGGAGGTTCGCCAAGTTCAGCTTTCCTGGCTTAGGCAGTGGGGCAGGAAGTGCAGAGGAATCTTTTGAAGGAGACCCAGTTGCTGACGAGGAACTGGACGAGGTACCTGTCGGAGGAGCTTGGCCAAATTTGTTGACCAGGCTCTCAACTTTCTTTGGCCTCTCATCTTGGGTCTCGCCTGAACCGGCCCGGATGGAGGAGGCTCTCTGTGGAGCTGGTGGGGGCCCTCGCTTGTTGGATCCTGTGGACGAGTTGGAAGGCGACTTCTTCATGGGGGAGCCCGTCTTGGAGGGGGATGAAGATGGAGGAGGAGGAAAATCTTCTAAGGAGCTGTCACAAGGAGGTGGGGGGAACTCTGGTGACTGTGGAGCTACAACTCCTCCTGGCTGCCACTTTGGTTTGGCCTTGACCGCTGGAGGAGACTGAGGAGTAATGAACTTCGATCCTTCCATGGAGTTGGAGCCAGAAAGAGAAGAGGCAGCATTTCCTGGGAACTGATTGACAATCTGTTTTACCAAAGAAGAGGTAGCGGCCGCGATGGATACAGAAGACGAGGAGGAAGAAGGAGAGAGGGACAGGTTTTTGGAGGACAGGCTGTGCTGCTTTGGAAGAGTCGGAGGCGGCTGATTTGGGGAATGTCCCGTTGAGAAACTCTGCTGCTTTTTAAAGGAGCCGCTGCAAACGTGGGGCGGTGTTGGTGACACAGGTGAGAGGGCGATAGGAAGGGAAGAGGGGCCTGAAGGTTTGCGAGCAGTTTGAGGGGGAAAACCACCAGTAAATGTTTTGGGAGGTGCTCGAGGGGGTCCACTGGGGGACAGAGGCCGAAGAGCTTGCAGGGAGGTGGGAGGAGAAAGCTCAGCTGGAGGTGGAGGAGGAGCATTTTCGTCGGATTCGGATGCAGTGAAATCGTACACCATGTTGGGGAACTTCTGTGCCAGGAACTCCTGGAGGCCACTGTTGCAGAGTTGAGGACAGGTATTGGGCTCTGGAGGGGGAGGAGGCGGCAACCCATTGGCGTCCATGTGTTCCGGTGGAGGAGGTGGGAGGTAGAAGGCCTCGTGAACTTCCTCCTCCAGTGGGGGTGGTGGTGGGAGACCAGAGCAGGGGCTTGGTGGACCAAATTTCAATGCGGCCATGGCTGAGCCAGGAACTGGTGCTGTGGGTGGAGGAGGAGGGGGAGGGGATGGTGGCAATGTAGGGGAGGTGCTATAAGTGGGTGGGAGGGTATTGTAGTTTGGTTTGGTTGACTGGATGGGAAGGGCAGGTGGTGTCGCTCCTGGCAGCTGTGTCCTGGACTGGTTCTGGCTCTGCAGGCGGGCCAGCGTGCTGTACTTGACATATGAGGAGGTAGGTGCCGGCTGATGGGCCACGCTTGACCCAAGGGGAGGTGGTGGTGGCGGAGGAGGCGAGGGCGGTGACGGGGATTCGGAATCCTCAGATGGGATAAGGCCATCAGTGTAGCTGGTCCTGGAGGGCGGAGTCTGAGGCTGAGAGAGAGGGAGCTGCTGGGGGGAAAGGCTGGGTATCTGAAGAGGAATTGGCCTACTGATAGGGTCGATCCTCATCATCTGTAGAGGGAAGGAGAGAAGTATGGAGAGAAGACGGAGAGGGTGGCAAAGAAATGGATGATCAGAGAGAAAGAGAGATGGAATTACAACCAACAAGTATTAAACCATTCCACTGTTGTCATGTTTCCATAAACCAAACCATCCAAGACAAGATTGGGAGTGGGTTCCAATGGTCTTTTTTCATTTTGAATCTGGCTCCAAGTCGTTTGATGCTAACAAATGTACGATAACTCAGTGACGCTAAGCTATGAACGAAAACCACTGCGAAATGGTGGGTAGTACACTTGTCCAATGTGTTACGAAAGAAATGTTTGGAAGGGGTTATCGAACCGGGGTCTACATTCCCCACTAAAAAAAGATTTGTTAAGGGATTTGATCAGAGCTGGATTCAGTAAAAAGCCATTGAAACCCAAATCCCTAAACAGGATGCGAGAACTCAAAACAACAAACCACTGCAGTCCAAGAAAACATCTCTGTTGAAATTCCAAACTCACTGCAACTTTTAAATAACCTCAATCACAATCAGAGGGAAAACTTTTCCACCCATCGACCACCACACTCTGGTCACCTCCTACCATCAACACCTCGAGGCCCCGGACTTTATCATTTAGTAGAGCTCTGTCCTTTTCTCATTGGCATCCGCAAAGCAACTGAAGGAGACACCACGAATCAACTATCAGACCATCGGACCAAACCAACAACTGACAAGTTTTAAAATGCTGTAAATCATATTCTGAACTGATTCAAAGAGTTTGTTAGGTTCAGGATGAGTTTAAACTGCATGTTGTTTGTGGTGGTTCCTCTAAAAACCCCTGAGATCTGTAGGTCACTTCTTCACACAATGTTTTGACGGAACCGTCAGGTCCAGTGTAACAAGTAGCTGCATTTTAAACGCTTGCATCATCACATTAAATATGTTATGAACTTATCTGGCAAACTAAGAACCGTCCAAAAGACATTAAACTGATTATGATGTGGTTGAAACTGTGCTCAAGATGTCATGAATTAAAAATGTGTTCAACTAGCTGTAGGCAAATGTGTTGGTTAGGACATTCCATCACATCACGGGGTTAGAACCAATCAACGGTTCAGCTGCAGCCATTTAAAAAAGGGGCGATCCAGTCGGGACCGAATCGACCGTCACTGCCAAGAACCAACGCGGACATCAGGTCAGTGTCAGTTTTAAAAGGCCGCAGCCGAACCGTTAACATGCCTGTGACATCACTTCCTGTCTAACCTCCGCTCCCTCCTCCTCCTCCTGCACAAAGAGGAACTGGCACACGTCCCTTCACCTTTGACCGCTGGCAGAGGGGAAACATGGGAAAAGTCGTCCACAGGTAAACAGGACAAACGACAGGGAAAGGATAGGACAGTGTGTGTTTGTGTGTGTGTGTGTGTGTGTGTGTGCGAGGGTTCACACACCTCTCCTTGTGTTCCTCTCCTCCAGGCGTCAGAGAAGATGGAGCTGACCACACTCTGGGAGCGGGTGTGGCCCGTTGAAGTCATCTCCGACACGCCGCTGTCCGATTGGCTGGAGTGGTTGGACTGGGACTCTGAGGGGTGGACGGACATGATAAAGATGCTTATTGATATTAAATAGACAGTGAAATTGTGGCCGTCTTCTCGTCGTATTGTGTTTGTCGATGCTGCGTCTCATATTTTTTCCAACTGCTTCCTGAGGTGTTTTGGTCTAAGACCGTTGAAGACGCCTCTCGGAAATCGAAAATGAATTGGTCTGCAATTGCCAGGCTGCAACTAATGTGACTAATTATTATCTTCACTATCAATCATTTGATCTATAAAACATCGGATAAAAGTCAAGTGTCCATCATAAATTCCTAAATCGGTTGTAACAGTCGTAAACTCCAAGATATTCCGTTTTCTATGATGTTAGAAAATTCCAACATTTGCTTGAAAATCAGCTGGAACAATAAAAATACTTGGCAGTTAATTTTAAACTATATGGCTGCAGCATTAAACCCTGGAGAGGATGGACGGACCGACCTGGGAGGCTGGAGGAGCTGGACCCGGACTTGATGGAGGAAGACGAGAGGGACGACCAGTCGTAGGCCGCCTCCGTCCTCCGCATCGCCTCCTGGAAATTGACGTACAGCTGCTTCCCGTACTGACGGACGACAAGAAGAGTAATCACATATATTTTAACCCTACATTGATTTCTGCAATAATATTGCAACATGGCTGTTTCTACTGGATGCAACGTTTGACCGTTGACAGGTTGTTACCTTGGCGATGCGAATACTGTTGATCCATTGTTGGAGGGTTCTGACGTCATCACAGCAGAGGTACTTGATGTACTGCGACTTCTTCTGGATCTGAGGGTGCTACACACACACACACACACACACTATGTATTACTTCACAGGATACTGTGCTGTAGTAGTTTTACGACTGCGATTACCTGAAGTACTACGAGTACTACGACTAGAACTCTTAAAATAATATCAATGAACTCCAGTATTAATACATTGAACAAAAATATTATTATTCTGTTACTACTGTCTCTGTATTTGCTGTGAAATAGGTGTAATTCCCCCTTTGCACCACCAGGGGACACTGAGACAGCAATGCCTCAAACAACACAATGGTAAGTGGTGATCTATCCCAAACCTCATGATGCTTGTGTGTGTGTGAGTGTGTGTGCATGTGTGTGTGTACGTACCTTCAGCACCATGCAGTAGTCTGTAGGAGCCTTGAACTTGCCCTTGTAGTCCTGACCGTGGTAAACGTTCACATGGTCCAACTGGAGGAAACACACCAGGTCCCTGGAAGCCTGCAAAAAAACAACACACACACACACATTGATTTGACAGTTTTACAATGAAATATAATAATATCACACACACACAGACACACACACACACCTTGGCCTTGCCCTTGGGAACGTAGTAGATGCCAGAGGCTCGGAGCAGGAAGTAGCGTTTCTTCCACGACTTCTTCCCGTCCTCCTTCAGCCACAACACTCCCTCCATCTCGGGGACGGACACCGAGCTGCCGCCGAAACACTCCTGAGGAGCACGAACACACACACACACACACACACACACACACACACACAAAAACAAATATTTTGAGCGTTCTACAATCATTTCTGGATGAAGATGACATTCGAGGCACGAGAGGAGAAAAGACAAACTGACCTCCAACAGAGCCTCTTTGTTGCGTTCAGCCATCTCACACGTCTCCTTCCGCCCCAACAAGTAGTTCTGCAGGAACGAGAAAAAAACAAAGAGAAGCGGGAAGAAAGAGGCAGGTGAGATACGACATGAAAACACACCTCTGTAGTGTGTGTGTGTGTGTGTGCGTGTGCGTGTGCGTGTGTGTGTGTGTGTGTGTGTGTCTATGTGTGTGTGCGTGTGTGTGTGTGTGTGTGTGTGTGTGTGTGTGTGTGTGTCTGTGTGTGTGTGTGTGCGCGATCACCTCACCTGGGGGTTCTTGAACAGCGCGTACTTCTCGATGCGTTCCGTGAACATCAGGCGGTTCTGACTGTCTCTGGTCCAGTTCAGCAGGTTCTCCACCAGGTTCTCGTGATCCTCGAAGATCCGCTCTGCAACGGGATGTGGGGGGATTTTTTAGATTAGTATATTTGGTAAATTTATTTGTGTTGTTTCATATTCAAAGTGGTTTAAAGCGTCAAACTGAGGAGAGACCTGATCAACTTTTGGCACCAAAACACAAATGGTTATAAAATAATAATAAAATGAAGAAATATATGTTTTTTCCTCTTTTATATAATTTTATAATAATAATAATAATAATAATAATAATAAAAAGAATGTTCTTCCTGTCATCATTATTATTTTCATGTGCCACAGTTTCTGTTTCCTGGAGGGTAAACGGTGGCAGGTCAGAGGTCACAATCTGACAGGAAGTCACAGTGTCCTGCCAAAGGGCACTCAGCAGGGAGCGGGTGCTGCTGGTGTGTTTGTACGGGTAGGGGGGGGGGCTGTCAGAGGGGTAAACCTCCCCCTCCCTCCCTCCCCTCGTCCTCTCCCAGCGACTCCCCTCATCAACACAGAGGCAGATTTTAAATCTCCCCGACCTCAGGTTCACGTTTCACAAACTCACGTGGAGCAGATTTGTGCAAAGGAGGAAAAAATGTGTATGTTTGAAAAGGCAGATCGAGCTTCACTTCCCTCTCTCTCCCTCTCTCTCTCTCTCTGTCTCTCTCTGAGCCCTGAAGATGTAGGTTAGATCACACGCATCGCTGCACCAGAGACACACAAACACTGTGTGTGTGTGTGTGTGTGTGTGCGCACGTCATAGTGTTAAATGGAGCTGAAGCTCCGTAGCACAGTGTGTGTGTGCTGGCAAACACACATCTCAGCCCCTCCAGGGATGTGTGTGTGTGTGTGAGTGTGTGTGTGTGTGTGAGTGTGTGTGTGTGTGTATGTTATGAGAAGCAATTTTGGTTCAAAACCATTGTTGTGAGTTCATCAGTCATTTTAAGGCTTTTTGAGGAGTTAAGATTTAGTTTCCGGGTGAGAATTAAGTTTAGGTTTGGGTAAGGTGCTCCATGTGTGTGTGTGTGCGTGTGTGTGTGTTAGTGTGTGTGTGTGTGTGTTAGTGTGTGTGTGTTAGTGTGTGTGTGTGCGTGTGTGTGTGTTAGTGTGTGTGTGTGTGTGTGTGCGTCTGCTCACCCATCTGCAGCTCACTGAGTGTCTCCACCAGGGACCAGTCTGGACTGTATCCACAGTGAGATTTCTCCAGCAAACTGTCCAGAACCTGAAGAACACCAGAGTCTGCACTTACTACACGTCTACTACTAATATTAATATTACTAATACTACTTCTGTACTACTACTACTACTACTACTACTACTACTGCTAATAATAATAATACTTCTACTATGGTACTACTACTACTGCTATTGCTACTTCTACTGATACTTCCACTTCTTCTACTTCTTTTACTAATAATACTGTTACTTCTACTACTACTAATCATACTTCTATTACTACTACTTCTACTGCTACTTCTACTAACTACTACAGTTCTACTGACAGAAATACTGCCAACACAATAACTTCCATCCCAGCTCACGACACTACTGCTACTTCAACTAATGTTATTACTACTGCTGCTACTGCTTCTCATGACACACGACTCCTCTCACACACGTCACAAACACTAATGACATGATGATTATAATGATATTAATAAAACCCGTGAACTGCTGTTGGTGAAGTCGAGCTCGTACCTGTCGCACCGTCTGCCTCTCGTCCACCATCATGGTCTTTGAGCTCTCGTCCGACAGGTGAACACGAATCACCAGCTGCGACGGGGAGAGGAAGAGGAAGAGTGAGGAGGAAGAGGAAGAGTGAGGAGGAAGAGGAAAAGTGAGGAGGAAGAGTGAGGAGGAAGAGTGAGGAGGATGAGGAAGAGTGAGGAGGAAGAGGAAGAGGAAGAGGAAGAGTGAGGAGGAAGAGGAAAAGTGAGGAGGAAGAGTGAGGAGGAAGAGTGAGGAGGATGAGGAAGAGTGAGGAGGAAGAGGAAGAGGAAGAGGAAGAGTGAGGAGGAAGAGGAATAGGAAGAGTGAGGAGGAAGAGGAAGAGGAAGAGTGAGGAAGAGGGAGAGGAAGAGGAAGAGTGAGGAGGAAGAGGAAGAGTGAGGAGGAAGAGTGAGGAGGATGAGGAAGAGTGAGGAGGAAGAGTGAGGAGGAAGAGGAAGAGTGAGGAGGAAGAGGAAGAGTGAGGAGGAAGAGGAATAGGAAGAGTGAGGAGGAAGAGGAAGAGGAAGAGTGAGGAGGAAGAGGAAGAGTGAGGAGGAAGAGGAAAAGTGAGGAGGAAGAGTGAGGAGGAAGAGTGAGGAGGATGAGGAAGAGTGAGGAGGAAGAGGAAGAGGAAGAGGAAGAGTGAGGAGGAAGAGGAATAGGAAGAGTGAGGAGGAAGAGGAAGAGGAAGAGTGAGGAAGAGGGAGAGGAAGAGGAAGAGTGAGGAGGAAGAGGAAGAGTGAGGAGGAAGAGTGAGGAGGATGAGGAAGAGTGAGGAGGAAGAGTGAGGAGGAAGAGGAAGAGTGAGGAGGAAGAGGAAGAGTGAGGAGGAAGAGGAATAGGAAGAGTGAGGAGGAAGAGGAAGAGGAAGAGTGAGGAGGAAGAGGAAGAGGAAGAGTGAGGAGGAAGAGGAATAGGAAGAGTGAGGAGGAAGAGAAAGAGTGAGGAGGAAGAGGAAGAGTGAGGAGGAAGAGGGAGAGGAAGAGGAAGAGTGAGGAGGAAGAGGAAGAGGAAAAGGAAGAGGAAGAGTGAGGAGGAAGAGGGAGAGGAAGAGGAAGAGTGAGGAGGAAGAGGAAGAGGAAAAGGAAGAGGAAGAGTGAGGAGGAAGAGAAAGAGTGAGGAGGAAGAGGAAGAGTGAGGAGGAAGAGAAAGAGTGAGGAGGAAGAGGAAGAGTGAGGAGGAAGAGGAAGAGTGAGGAGGAAGAGGAAGAGGAAGAGGAAGAGTGAGGAGGAAGAGGAAGAGGAAAAGGAAGAGGAAGAGTGAGGAGGAAGAGGAAGAGGAAAAGGAAGAGGAAGAGTGAGGAGGATACTGTACATTGACTCATCTGTGTCACATTCTTGATTCTGATTGGTTTTCTTATTTTACAGCGACAATAATCGAGATGTCAGGCGACAGGACGGTTTCATCCTCTGTAGAAAAACACTAGATGGAATTTTCAGACTGTATCATGATCATGATCGTTCATCAGAGGATCATTTTTACAGTGACGTGTCCCACTGAAGGTAAATGGCTTTTAGTTTCAGTCACGGCACATACATGACCCCCCCCCCCTTCCCCCAGACACACTGTATAACAGTTATATAACACTGTACATTACCATAATGTGGTCACATGGCACGACAGCGATCACACCATCTAAATCACAGATTGTTCTTTAAATACAATGTACAGTTGAGGTTACGTTCATAGATAATTGCCCAAGTTTTCAATGAGCTTTTTTAAAAAGTGTTTTTAATTCTATACTTCTTTCACTCTATAAATATGGGGTTTTGTTGTGTATGAATCATTTGGCTCCTGATCATATTTAACAGCCTCAGTGTGTCAGGAAGTGACGACATGTCTTTATCTTTTATTATCTTATCATTCACTCGGAGGTTAGAGAAGGATCCACATACGGATGATTATACTCTACACACACACACACACACACACACACACACACACACACACACACACACACACACACACACACACAGGTAGCTGGAGTTCAGTCTGTGTGTGTGTGTGTGTGTGTGTATGTAGTAAATCCAGATTGTCAATCCCGTCTCTCTCTGTGGGATTGGGATTTAACTTGCTATGGTCATTATGTTGAGTGCTCTCTCTCTCTCTGTGTGAGAGAGTATGTGTGTGTGTGTGTGTGTGTGTGTGTGTGTGTGTGCTGACCCCAGCTGTTTATTGACCAGAGCTTTTCAATGTGGAGTAACACTGACCTGACCCAGAAAAAAACGAGTCCGTTGGACACGTGCCAGAGACACACACACACACACACACACACACTACGCATTCAGTCTTCAGTGTGTGTGTGTGTGTGTGTGTGTGTGTGTTTGCACCAGACTCACCTTCTTCACCTGGGCCTCCTTGATCTTCTCCAGGGCCACTCGGATGTTGTCTGCCTTCAGCTTGGCAGCCTGCTCCTCCTGCACACACACACACACGCACACACACACACACACACACACACACACACACACACACACACACACACACACCCGTCAGTCGATGCCGACCCACAGCGCTGACATACACAGATTAACATCCACCCGTCTTCTCACCTGACTCCTCCAACAGGAGTTCATATTTGCTCTTAGTCGACGCTTCTGTGTCCGACTGGCATCAAATGAAAACCACAAAGTTGGGAATAAAAAAAATAAAATAAGGAACTCAAAATCCTTAAAAGTCCTTGTGATTTAATCTGCAGAGTCTCAGACTCAGTTGCTCCAAACACATCGCTCCTGCTTAATTAGGCCTCTTCCTCCCGCGGGAGTTTTCCTTTTTTAAATTTGAATCACGTATTTTCCCCGACAGCGTGAAGACGAAGACGAGCTGATGTGAAGTACGAGACGTGAGTGAGTTATTAGTCCCAACGAGACACAGAAGCTCTGCCCGAGGATCCCGGAGTGTGAGCGACCATCACACCCGTCTGCCTCTCCTCCTCCTCCTCCTCTTCATCACCATCAACATCATCATCCTCTCTGTATTATCGCCGGCCGCAGGAGAAAAGAGACTGGATTAACGCCGAGACGCTACATGTTGGTAGATTGTTGTCGCTCTGAAGGAGGATTATCCAAAGTTCCACAACACACACACACACACGCACACACACACACACACACACACACACACACACACACACTAACTTAGAAGGAAGTGGAGACACTGACTGGCAGCGCCCGACTCACGGACCGACAGACTCGGATTTACTCGCCGATTAAAAAGAAAAGAAAAGTAAATCTCCTCGTCGACCTGCGGACCAACTGATCGCCAGCGAAGCAGCTGCTGCCTCCGGACTCATTCACCGGAATGAATCAGAATGAAAAAAAAGGAGACGCTTCCTCGTCCCCGACCGGAGCGAGACGGAGGGAGTGAGGAGGAGGAGGAGGAGGAGAGAGGGGAAGCAGGGATGGATTGTGGAGGGGG
>NC_061528.1:1672500-1682500 GCF_022379125.1 Scophthalmus maximus
TGAATCTATATTTCTTTAATCCTGTTGAAGGTCTTAATAGTGTGCATTTTATTTATTGTATTGCAATTCATGTGTTTTATAGATACACATCTTTGATTTTATTTGAGCTGCAATTAATATATAATAGGTCCAATGGAAGAAAGGTTTATTATTATCATTATAATGAATATTATTGTTCTGATTAATACCAGGTCTCTTGTCTGAAGTAACGTCTCTCTTACATAAGATATAACCAGCTCCGACTCGTCTTCATGAAAATAAAACCACATATTTTATACCCGTCTACACTTGTGTCCCACTATGAATGACACAAATTCAAATGTGGTGATTCTTTCCTCTTTTCAAATTTCTCTCGGTGTTCGGTCGTCAGCAGGAAGTCTAACTGTGTGTGTGAAGCTTGACGAGTGATTTCACCATGAACCAGCCGAGATTGATCTTTTTAAATCAGGCCACAATTAAAGTGTTTGTTTTTTTCAAGGGGATCCAGCGATGTTCATTAAGATGGTCGTGTTGCGGCCGCTGTAAAGCTTTGGGAGTAAACCAGCAGCCGGGTCACAGTACAACACGACAGAGGAGGAGGAAGAGGAAGAGGAAGAAGGCAAAAACAGAAGGAGGACGAAGGTGGAGAGAGGAGGAGGAGGCAGCACGACATCATCCACAGTCACACAACATGCAGGTGGGGGGGGGTGCAGGTGTGTGGAGGGGGCGTGGTCACCTTGGTCAGCAGGTGGGAGGGTTTCCCTGCAATGTTTCTCAGAATCAGAGAAGTTTCCCTGTCCAGATACGAGTGCTTCAGAGAGAAGAGAGACAGAGAGAGTCCCGGTGAATCAACCTGCTGACTGATTGACGGACTGATGGATTGATTGATTGACTGATTGATTGACTGATTGATTGATTGATTGGATGTGTCAGTTTAGCAGAAAGCTGTGCAGGTGAAGCTCGGCAGCAGAAGAAGAAGAAACCTGTGAAGAGATTACAGGGATGATGTCGTGGAAAGAAACATGTTAACACACTTTAACACCGACCAGACTCAATGTGATCAATCTGATCCTGTGAGACCTTCATACATCATCATCATCTTCATCATCATCATCATCTGCAGAACAGATTTCCGCGTCAACATTGACTTCTGGGAAATAAAGGTTAAACAGTCGAAGCAGAAACAAACTGTACGCTCACTTCTGCTCCAGGCTTCACGGAGCGAGACAGGGCACCAGACACTTTATCAATTATTCATGTGCTGAATTATTAAACTGTATTACTCATATATTTACTGACAACGTGAACCCCCACGACAAGCCGACCCAGGCCGGGTGTGTGGCTCAGAGAGCCGGTGTTAATCCCTGAGACGAGCGGCGTGAGTCACCGCTTCATCCCGAGCAGGAACAGTTTCCCGCTCAGCAGGTCGAGGTCGAAGCACGTGGATGTGGATTTAATCCTTCTTTTTTATTTTTTATAGATGTAACCGTTTCCCGTTTTCCTGATCGGATTTTCCCAGAATTTTTTTGTTTCAAAATAACAAATAATCCACTTCCTCCAATCTGATTAATAGATCGTTTAATGTGACGTTATCTCAGCGAGATAATGATGGAATCTGAATCCATTTAGTTAAAAAAAAAGAAAAAGATAAAGTGTGTGTGTGTGTGTGTGAGTGCACTTCACTCACTAGAAACCATTTTGATAGAAAGCATTAGTTCTCTCATGATAACCACAGATTAGAATTAATATTTAGGTCAAACACACATGACATGTAAAAACACACACACACACACACACACACACACACACACACACACACACACACACACACACACACACACACACACACACACACACACACACACACACACACACACACACACACACACACACACACACACACACACACACACTGCAGTCAGATTTTCCCTTTGGCCAAGATCTGACTGACCACATCCAAGTGTGTGTGTGTGTGTGTGTGTGTGTGTGTGTGTGTGTGTGTGTGTGTGTGTGTGTGTGTGTGCGTGTTGATCCCCTCTAGGTCACAGTAATCACTAAGGAGGGAGCTGCTACATGCTACTACACATCTTTGTGTATCTTGTGCATCTTCTGTTCTTATCCTTATGTTCGGAATGTGTTTCAAAGTTTGTGTGTTTCAGTATCTTGTGTATTCTTTTATTGTGATGACCCGTTTGTCTACATGTGCACAGATGTTGGTTCCAAGTTCTCTTCCCTTATCTTCCTTTATACATAAATATGTTGACTGTATCGCCAACACGCAGCAGGAGACAGTTTTATTTTATTTCATCTGGGGCTTAAATTGGATTAAATAAATGTTAATACCACATACAGTGGGATTTAATACCAGTTTCATGGTCACATGGATTTATTTCTTAAGTGCATGAATTTATTGACATTTGTGTCATAAGTTCTTCCCCAGCTGCACATAATAATAATAATAATAATAATAATTCCTAATAATATATTTAACCATGATCTGAATCAGCTGCGAAGAAATTAATGGATGCATGGCTCCACCAATTGAAGAAAAGAAAAAAAGAATTGTTTAAATATAAGACAATGTAAAAGTCAGTTTTTGCTGAAATTACACACAAAAACATTTAGGAAGTAACATTAGATTCCAGGAGATTAGAAGATTAGAAGGAACGAGGAGGTACGACCTCATTAACAGAGTTCCTCTGGGCAACATGATGAAGATGCAGGATCAGGCTCTTTGGTCTCCATTTTTTATTTCTCCCATCAATGCTGTAAAATATGAAATGAACCAATTCGTTTTTCCTCCTCTGCTCTGCACCATCACTCATCTTCACAGGAAATTTGCCTCCTTCAGTTTGGATACGTCGCCATGGAGACTCATCCGCTCGGCAGCAGAGGCTTAATTAAGGAAGCTCTTCATTTGAACAACTATCTAACAAAAAGAGCAACGTTAGATCGACCTAAAGGAGAAGAAAAGCAGGAAATGTGCTTCTCTGATTTTATGCTGAGAGATGGATGCAATTTAGAATTTTTGTCGCCTAGTTACCTGTGCGCAGGGATGGATACAAAAAAAACCCACCGGACTTTTGAAAAGCTCGTTACACTTTAAAAGACTCGCAGACGCTGAATTCTGTGCACAAAACTAAAGTAACGTGCATCTTGTGTCAAGGGGAATTTTTAAACACATGATTAAAAATGCGATTTATCGCGATATAACTATTGAAATTCAGAGATTAATAAAGAAAATGTATAGTTTGAGAGGCCTAAACGTGACATGTCACATCTTTTGTCGCAGATTCCTCACGTCTTGGCACAAATGTCCACAACTGCCCAGTCGTTTCCTTTCACCTGTGGCAGGTACAGTCCTGCTCCACCTCCCCTTCCCCTTCCTCTTAGTCCCAGCGATCTTCTGATCAGGGATCTTGAATCTGAAGATCAATACTTCATTTATCCTCTATTCCTCCTGGAAAGGTCAACCGAGTCCCAGAACAAGTCAAATGGTGAGTCGGAAAACTTTTGTGATTTTTTTACTGCCCTCAATAGAAAGTGCAGCAGTCCCAGTTTCGAATGAGCTGGACTCACTCTCTCCTCTCTCATCCCTCTCTTTTGGATTTATCTCTCTGTCTTTCTCTTCATGTGCGTCTCTCTGTCTTTGCCCTTTAGTTCCCATCATCCCTCTCTGCCTAACTCCTTTATCATCCACAGTCACTCGCTGACTCACTCGGGCCTCTCGTGTCCTTATTCTAATAGTTTTCATCCCTTCTCACTCCTCCTCTCTCTTCGTCTGTCCCTCTCTTCTCTCTCTCTCAGATTCACTGTGATATCTGTGTGTGAGCTGGAGGAACTGGAGCGGTAACTCACTTTGCCACCGAACCGCACAGGATTTGTGTTTTTTGCAGTGCAGCTCGTTGGGTGAGCAACTGGAATGACACTCGCATAGATGTAGATCGCACACCTCTGTCAAATTCACACAAACACTCGTAGATATCAGTCCCTTACATATGTATTATTAGCTCCGCCATGGAGGTTATGTTTCTGCCCCTGTCCGTTGGTTTGCTCTGTTCGTCAGCAGGATTACGCAAAAAACGACAGAACAGATTTTCATGAAACTTGGTGGAAGGATGGAACACGTGCCAAGAAGGAATCCGTAACATTTGGGAACAGATCCGGACAAATGGGCGGATCATCACGTTCATTAACACAGCGAGATAGGGTATTTCATTTTTACTTTTTCACCAATCTTCCTGGGAATAAATCAGGCGTATCTAGCGGACTGATATCTTTGTATGAGTGTGTGTGATTTGGTGCGAGTTGATAGAATTCAAGGAGTCTCCTATCTCGCAGTATTGAAGAAAGAGATAAAAGAATTCCTGGATCCGTGCCAAAATGTAATTGTTTTTTTCTTGACCCACGTCCCTTTTCTCTACCAAGTTTGGTGGAAATCCGCACAGTAGATTGTGTGTAGTCCTGCTGACAGACATCAGCTCCTAGGCAGAGGTAAGGTTTGGGGTTAAATTCCCTCGGCAGCCGCGAGGGTCAGAAAAACTAAAAGACCCACTGTTGCTCAATTGCTCCAAAATGCCTGGTGAAATGGAAAATCTATTAACCGACCTTCATAAAACCTCTAAAGCTCATAAAGCTCTTTTTAAAATATCCTGCATTACATTTTGTGAACCGGTCACATCTGACTCTAACGCCGGTGATTCGGGGGCAAGGTTACGACCTCGCTCGTTCTCTCGAGTCTGTCCAGGAGCAGAAAGAAGCGAGGACACAGCCTGAAGCAGCAGAACACAGCCAACAGCAGCAGCGGGGGAGAAGACGCCAACCAACGCAAACCACCGCTGCAGAGAAACCTGAAGACGTCCTACACTGTAAAAAAACAAAACGTGAGCGCAAGGAAGGACAGAAGATCTGCTCTCGATCTGCAGCTGTGGGAAACAACACGACTCTTCTTTAAGATTAAAAAAAACAACAAACATGAAACTTTAATCTTCCAGCTCAACAGTTATAATTTTTTTTACAATCTGTGGAGTTTTAAATCGTTAAATCGCGTCTTGCCACATCCCAGATGAAGGACATTTGAAAATCATCTGGCATCTGCTTTTATTTTATTTCATGTGTTGTAACAGAGTTGAACACGTCTGCAGTGCATCACAATCCCACATCACTTGAAAAGATGTGAAATCCACCAAAACACTTTTCATAACCGACGGTAACGTAAAGCACATTCTCACCCCGCGAGTCGCCCCCGGTCTAAAAATCTTTCCCCCCCCCCCCCCCGTATGTTAAATTTAATTATCCGCTGACGCATATAATCTGCTCATAATCTGTTATGAGATCGCAGACGCAGCGTAATCCAAGGCGCTGGACAGGTGTGGGTGAGGTGGAGCCAGTCACAACACCCGCGGGCCGCGGCCCCGCTGCTAAAAGCCTGAAAAGTGAATTAGCGCCGGCGTGCATCGTGGAGATGGAGGCACTTAGGTCAACCTCACGGGTTGAGTTGTTCCTGCCTGTTGTTATCTTCTGTGTCTGTCGGTAAATTGATAATTGAATCGATAACCGGCTTTTAGTGTTTTAGCGCCAGCGTTAGCTTGTTAGCCCGACTATCACTTTAGCTAATGTATCTATCTATAGGACGGCACCAGCACAGTGCCCATCACAGCACATCCAACACTCATTTGCCAGTTTATTAGGAACACGTAGCTAAAACTGATCCAACATCATAAACAAGCAATAACTCAAAGTACCCGTATGAAGGTTTTATGTTTGGTTTTGGCTTGTTGGCTAGTTTTGGCTAGTTCTTCCCGTTTCGGTCAATGAAATGATAATTTCATAGATAACCTCTTTGGCGTTCAGTGTTTTTGAACGACAACCGTAGCTTGCTAGCACATGTATCACTTTAGCTAATGTAGGCAGGAACCAGAACACCGTCTGTTTGTTCAATTCTCTTTTCTCATTTGCAAGTTTAGGAACACTTAGCTCAAACGAAGCTAACGCCACAGACGTTCAATAACTCAATACAGTCACCCTTCCTATGTGAAGGTTTTTATGTTCAGATTTGGCCAGTTGGCTAGTTTTGGCTAGTTCTGCCTGTTTCTGTCGATGAATTGATAATTGAATCAACAATCCCTGTGGATTTTAATGACAACGTGTGCTTGTTAGCATGACTATCACCTCAGCTAATGTATGTTGTTGAGGCCGGCACCAGCACACCATTGGTTTGTTCCTATTTGAAATAGATCCGACACTCATTTGCCAGTTTATTAAACTTAGCTTAAACATATCTAACACCACAGATAAAGGTAAAGATGAGGTAAATGTAAATCAATAACAGTGTATGAAGGTTTTTATGTTCAGTTGTGTCTAGTTCTGCCTGTCTCTGTCACTGAATCGCTAATTTAATCAAAAATTCTTATTTGGATTTTTGTGTTTTAACAACAACGTTGACAACTATGACAAAAGCTATATCTTGAGGCCAGCTCAGAGAAACAGTCCATTTTTCCCCATCATCTGATTCACACTGTAGTTAATATCAATTCCCTTTGTCCCAAACCATCTACCAGAAGAAAGGTGACGGTCAGAGAAAACAAAACAAATCCTTCATTCGTTCTTTTGTGTCGTAGGAAGTGGGCGCGTACCTCTGTGCTGTGATGGCCCGGACCGGCTCCTTCAGCCTGAACCGACGGCGGCTGACCGTCCGACTCGCTGGAGCGGAGAGCGCTGTCCAGCGAGTCCATGGACGAGGCCGAGTTCACCGAGACCCCAGAGGCCGAGGTGACGGAGGAGCGCGAGGAGTGGACGATGGAACGCGCCTGAGGGGGTCAACGGGAGAAGGGTCAGGAAATAATGTTGACATTCAGTTAGTCAACGATAAAAGTGAAAAGGCAGAGCTCATTTTGAAGCTTCGCTTATACCTCGTGTTCGCTGACTGTGCCGACGGATCCGGTGCGTCGATGTTGTCGCTGAGAGGATCCGGGTCGCCGCATGGTGGCCGACGTATAGGTGGAGGCGGAGCTGAGCGAGTGGGAGGAGGTTTGACGAGCGGCTTCGTCCATGCTGATGGACGCCTGAGGAGGGAAGGTGGGACGAGGGGTCAGAAGATTTCACCAGGTATGGATGTTTTTTGGTCTAAATTCAATTTCCACGCTTGCACACACCTTCTCCAGCTGGGCCGTGATGTCGTCCAGGCTGAAGTTGGAAGCCAGCGCCGGCCTCCCGTGATGCCCGGCGGGCACTCTGATGGTGCCGGCGGGCGACGCCCTGGTGCTGCTGCTGCTGCTGCTCGCCCCGCTGCTGCCGCCGCCACCGCCGCTGACACTGTTATTACTGCTGCCGCCGCCGCCGCCGCCGCTTCCCGTTGGCTGCTGCCTGCCACTGCGCCCTGCTGGAGGCTTCTGACGGACCTGGAGACGTGGAGAAGGAGCGCGTTGAGACTCAGTGAGAACTACATTCAACATTCTTCTTTAGAGACAGAAACAAATGGGTATTTCTTAATTTTTAGCAAAAACAACATATTCACAAAATATTTTTCGTGAATATTATTTAATTTGTTTAATTATTTGCTATTTTTTGTGTGTTTTCTGTGGTTGCCACATTGCACAGGTGATTGTTTGTGTGCGGACCTTGGTGTCGGTGAGCCCCAGACGAGCCATGCCGCCGGCGCTGTTGGGTTTTGCGTTGACGGTGGTGAGTTCCTGTTCGATGGAGCAGAGATCTGCCATGAGAGCGTCCAGATCCACGTTCTCGCCCTGATTCAACGCCTCTGCAGACGGAGAGACGATCGGGACATGAGACAAACTGCGGAATGAAATCCAAGTGAGTGTTTATATGTGTGTGTGTGTGTGTGTCTGACCGTTGATGTTGTAGATGGAGAATCTGTAGGAGAAGTTGGCCATGTTGGTTTCCTGTCTGAGGGGAGCTTTCTGCTGAGGAGGCCGCTCCGGGCGGCCGTCATCCAGACTCTGGGTTTGACAGAGACAAAGAGAAAATGAATGTGTGAGTATCTCTGTTGAAGCACAAGACATGAAATACTCTGGTGTACGATGTAGAGCTGACTCTGAAAATACAAATGAGCACCTGTGTGAGTTTGTCCAGCTCTCCCAGCCAGGCTCCAAACATCTTGTCCAGGTCCTGGTCGTCCTTATCGCTGTCCTCCTCTTCCTCATCCTCTCCCTCCCGGACCTCCACCTCCTCATCTGACAACTGGTCCATCTGGGGGGAGAAGGACGGACAAGACAAAGGGAGAAAAGAAAGAGAGAGACAAGGAGAAAGAGACAGAGATGTTGGTTAATTCTCCTGCAGCTGCAAGATGAGAGCGTGATCTCTCAGCTCCGCCTAGTGGTCCACAGTATGTACTACACTTCATATTATACTCGTTCTCTCTCTGAAGTGAACAGCAGAGGGCGCTCCAGCTCCTACATCACCAAGATAAGGGTCAAAGGTCACAGTAGGACACTGGGATCAAATTATTCTCGGAACTGTTGGCCACATTCTTTTTTACGGAAATGCTTATGAATATAAAACGGCTTCTTAAGTCCGTTCTGAAGCTTCCTGGCACTAAGATTAAGACACATTTGAAAGCTGTAGTAAAAAAATTTAAAGATGTCAATAAAAAGCCTGTTTGTGATAAACCCACAGCTGGAGAATTAAAAATAACTCATGACACGCTAATGAACATTTTGAAAGAAACAGCTGTGTTTAAGAAGCAAACAGGAAACAGATTGACTTGTTGTCGTTAGGCTGTCAGGCGTTTAAGTTCTTCTTAGAAGACTTACAGAAGAGACATAAAGAAGTTCTTACTTCCATGTATAAAATATAATATATATATATATATATATATATATATTACATTTTATCATTCTGCATATTTTTGAAGACATACTGTCTTTTTACCGGACAAAGAATAATATTTCTATGCTGAAACTATAAAACACATAAAGACGTATAGTTTAAGAACTGTTGACAGAGTCAAGAACTTTTAATCTGTTTGCAGAAAGACAACGCTGTCTGTTCCACCACCTTCAAATATTATTAATGATCATAATAATAATCATAGACCTGATTTATGACAAAAGAAAACAAGGGGGAGGACAGAGAAGATCGGGGGAAAGGTGTGTGTGTGTGTGTGTGTGTGTGTGTGTGTGTGTGTGTGGGGATGTAGTTACCATCCGGAGAACGAGTCAACACACTTTTGGAGGGAGTGCTGCTGTGATTAATGACACACACACACACACACACACACACACACACACACACACACACACACACACACACACACACACACACACACACACACACACACACACACACACACACACACACACACACACACACATGTACAGTTGTTTACACTATGAATACAGATCAGAGACTAAGACGCGCAGCAGCTGCTGAATTCTTCACAACCAGTAGCAAATATTTCTCCTCCCGAAACGTCATATAGTGAGACATATATCTATATAGATATCTATATATCTATATAGATATATATATCTATATATATATATAGATATATATATCTATATATATATAGATATATATATATCTATATATATATAGATAAATAAATATATAGCTTCCATTGCTCCCAATCCCAGTTTATCCCTGCAGGTGGCGCCGTTGTAGCAGACCCAGTCATGAGTTGTCAAAGAAAGACTGATATTTGGAGGGATGAAGATGAAGAGAGAGACGGGGCATCTCCACATCTCCAGCCGGGCAGACGACCCCCAAGTATCACCCGGGGCGCAGTGTACTATTCCTGGGTAGCAGTTTTGCTGTTGCCCCCCTGCTGTCAGATACAGCTAACCAACACACACACACACACACACACACACACACACACACACACACACACACACACACACACACACACACACACACACACACACACACACACACACACACACACACACACACACACACACACACACACACACACACACACACACACACACACACAGGAGCCGTGCTACAATTAGACTCCTGTGGTTAAGGAGGTCTGTCATTTAGACTGGAGGATAGGGCA
>NC_061528.1:1687500-1720000 GCF_022379125.1 Scophthalmus maximus
GCTAACAAGGCAACAAGCTAATTGTTAGCACCTTAGCTGACATGCCTCTGGCATGTATGCGATGTAGCGTTAGGGATTAGCTAAGCAGCTAAAATAGTTTACTAACTAAAATAAGAGACATAATAAATAAATATAGTAATCAAACTGATATTTTAAATCAATTGTTGTAATGTCTTGTTTCAAAGCTAACAGACGTCCAAACTGATTGTTAGCACGTTAGCTGACTTGAGGAGCCTCTGGCATGTATGTGACGTAGCGTTAGCGGTTAGCTAAGCAGCTACGATAGCTTCTCAGCTTTCTTTGTGTGGACGTAGTCGCCGTGCCACTTCCTGGTGTGAGCGCGTCACACAGGTGTCGTGCCGGAGGAAAGGTCAACGTGGACCAATAACATTCAATGGTTCCTCCGAGAAGCAGAGATTCACTGTTGTTCAGTTTTTATCAGGATGTCGCACGGCGACGCTATATATTTTTACCTTTCTATACGTTGCCAAACCCAAACGGCTCCTTATAATAAACACACGAAACACGAGCCGCTGCTTCACGACCGCCCCACAACCACACACTGTGTATTTATAGTGCCTGTATTTATACACACACACAACTTTGATACAATCACATCACTGCAGCACAAACGCTGGATGTGCAGCTGTGTGTGTGTGTGTGTGTGTGTGTGTGTGTGTGAAGCTAAACTCATTCCAAAGCTGAGCGATATAACAGGGCAGCAACCCACAAAAACACACATGTTTCTCAACAAACTCTCTAATCTTTAGAAGAAAAACCAACATTCCCAAGCAAGTGTTGAAATACGATTTCCAAACTGTCTCTCCCTTCCAGC
This sequence comes from Scophthalmus maximus, assembly GCF_022379125.1. Taxonomy (NCBI): domain Eukaryota; kingdom Metazoa; phylum Chordata; class Actinopteri; order Pleuronectiformes; family Scophthalmidae; genus Scophthalmus; species Scophthalmus maximus. The sequence continues at coordinate 1,688,336 of NC_061528.1, forward strand.
GCCGTTAAAAAACACAATCTATGACGTTTCCCTCAAAAAAAAAACCCCACACAGGATGGAATCATCATAATATATATATATATATATATTTGTGCATTTGAATTATTATGTACAGTATGAGGGGAGACCTGGTTGTATACTTTTCATCTACCACTCCACTCCACTTTACCTACATTTCATTTTCCTTCAACAGTGACGTTGTGCGACTGCCGTCCATTACAGACATTTATTCATTTTCCATAATCGAATTGTCAATTTTTGGACCATTCGTTGACCCGTCTTTGGTTTCAGGAGACGGCAAAAGGACCTTTACTCTCGAGACTTTTTAAATTCCGAGGTATCATGACCCAAGCCCGTGCGAGCTGTTACATCACATGATTTCTGTCCCAGGCATCCAGATATTAGTTTGCGCTGACCACAGATTTATAACGCTGGCACGTTAAAGACTTGGCTGATTTGCCACAGAGACATTTAGTTTTTCCAAAGAGATCCACAACGACGACGGAGCAGGAAGAACGCCGCAGCCCTTAGCAGGCCGAGAGTCATTAATCCTCCGTGATGCATTGGATGACTGTGGAATTCTTCTGGGGTAAATATGTCCGAGTGGAAAGACACTTTATTTTGGAAACATCCGAATACTTTTCCTAACCATCGGTTTTACACGACTTGTGCAAGGTTTACGGACAGAAAGAAGAATAAGTGACATACGGCATGTTAACTGCGCTGCGGGTACACGACGGCATGAGTAACAGTTCTTACACGACATGTCTGAACCAGATGTCGGGCGACAACTTTTCCAGACGCCGAAGACCAGTTTGAAATAAGATTACGGCCAAGAACAGAAACAGGCCTCAGAAGACGGTCTGGAAGAACAAGCAGCGGTACGGTAGGGACAGCAGTGACAGCGGATGGAACATGATTCATTCTGTATCGAATGCAATATCACCAAATACACGGTGTGGCCAAAAGAATGCGGACATCTGAGCGTTGTACTTTTGTGTAATTGTTGAACATTTCATTCCAAAGTCACAGGGATTTAATCTGCTGTTGCAACGACCCCCCCGGTTCTCAGAGAGGATTTTTTTTCCCGTAAGATTTTCTAAAGCTGGCTGCAGGAGTTTGACCGCATTCCGCCAGCGGAGCGTCTGTGAGGACGAGGCGTCCACGAGGCCTCAGCGGTGCAAACGCGCGGTGCAATTACGTGACCACACATAGGAGAACATGCAGAGAACGGGTGGATGTTCCCGGCTTGTGTTTCCTCGTCGTGACTCGCGTGAGTGAACACAAATGATCCTGCAGCCAAACTCGCACATGTTTGGCTGCACATGCATTTGGTGTGAAGTCGCTGTAAGTGTGTGTGTGTGTGTGTGTGTTCACACACACACCCGGAGCAGAACGTTCCACATGTGACGGGGTGATACGGAATGACGATGAGAGCGGCTTCATGCCGTTTTACCTTTGGTGTGTGTTGACGCAGCTCAGTCCAGCTCCACCGCAGCAGCGAGGTCAATCACCCTGCAGACACACACACACGGAGAGAAGAGGTATCGTTATTTGACATGATCATATTTCCCGTGGACGACCGGAGAAGCAGCAGCAGACACGTGTCGTATTTTGTAATTGTAAATATTGGGGGATTCTGTTGGAACACTTCTCTGTATTCGTACGTTGAGTGCAGAGATGAGGTGGAAGCGTTGGCCTCGCTCCATCCGACACACACACACACACACACACACACACACACACACACCGCAGCTGTCTACACACCAACTGTACGGTCAGCAGGTGGCACTCGTGTGTGTTTCTGTCATGCTGTGCAGGCTGGATGTGTGCGACCTAAAAATAACTGACAGGCCACAACATTTAAATATACTGCGGTGGTCCCTCCCTCTCTCTCTCTCTCTCTCTATGTGACTCTGCCTCTCTCGACCCACTACTCGCTCCTTTCCGGCCAATTCATCCTTTTTCGATTTTACTCCCAATTTATGTTATTTCCCTCGTTCCTTTTTTTTCGTCAGCGAGTTTCCTCTCGATGAGTAATTTGCTGAGTCAGATTAAAGCAGCGACAATTTACTCAAATTCTGACTCTGATAGGATTCGATAATGAGTTAATAAATATCGATAAAGGTCAACCTGACGCACATAGACGCACATCACAGGAGCGACGTCAAAGTATCGTGTTCTTTTCTGGTGTCGGTTAACTTTGCAACACTAAAAATGTCTGATCTATTTTTGAGAATTCATTAACCTGTGAGTGGAAAACGTGTGTGTGTGTGTGTGTGTGTGTGTGTGTGTGTGTGTGTGTGTGTGAAAAAGCATTTTTGGGAGTTGCAGTGAATATGACTTCATCTGTCACGTGTATGTGTGAGAGAGAGAGTGTGTGTGAGTGTGTGTGTGTGTGTCTTTCCTCCTTCCACTGGCTAATCACGCAGTACAAAAACAAAAATGTCAACGCATCACATGCGCAGAGGAACACACACACACACACACACACACACACACACACACACACACACACACACACACACACACACACACACACACACACACACACACACACACACACACACACACACACACACACACACACACACACACACACACACACTTCAATCCCAACTTGCATAAGATTATTAGCAGTTCTCATATGATCAGTAGCTGGTGGCTGAAACAACAAGAACATTGTTGTTGTTGGGACACACACACACACACACACACACACACACACACACACACACACACACACACAATTCCAAGATGAGCAGTTTTAATTATTTCAGCGATCATGTTTGACAGATTTCAGCTGCTGGTCCCAGAAGCGAGAGTCGTCGTTAACCGTACAAACGACCTCGTACCTTCGACTCATAGAACCAGATATATATATTTTTAGGCTGTAGTGAATATTTCAGGCTGATCATTTAACTGGAGAGTTTCATGCAGATCCGAGCTGCAGAAGTGAGTCACGTAACATCGTCCGTGGGGGAATGTGAAAAGGAGTTTGACTTCCAGAAGCAGGAGGGAGGAGGTTTAACTAGCTGATGGTAGCAGAACATTAAACTGAACTCCTTTACGATCTGTTGGACTGCGTGTATGTTTCCTTTGGACTGATGAGGTTGTGAAATACAACTTGACGGTTCCATCTCACTCCAGGATTAAAACCTGATGTGTCATTCAGAACAGTTCCTCATCTCGATGTGTTGCAATGGATCAGTTCACAGAAAAGTATGAGTGAAGAATTTGCTCACATTTGTTTCGCAACAGCTGGTGGTTTCAGGAGCTCCGAAGGGATTGGTTTGTTGGATCACGATAAAGATCATTGTTCACTCGTCGGTCTTTCCTGATGAATATCAATGATTCACAGTTGATTTTTGATTTTGGCTCTGTTGGTTTTCGACCTATGTCCTGGATCCTTTTATGAATCTGTTGATGTTGAGGGATTCCAAAGAGATTTTTTCTTGTCAATGTTGAAAAATATGGTAATATGGTAAATTTGATACACATTAGTTTATTAGATGTTAAACTTTGCTTTATGCACCTTCAAGTTTTGATCTTTAGTCTTCAAACCCTGGTGGATCAGGGCTTTTTTCTACTATCGATTGATATTTCAAACATTTTTACATATACAATATAATATATTATGATCTCTTTGATATATATTATGATTTACTCCATATATCTTGTGATTTATTTGATATATATTATGATTTACTCCATATGTTTTGTGATTTATTTAATATATATTATGATTTACTTCATATATATTATGAGTTATTTAATATATATTATGATTTACTCCATATATCTTGTGATTTATTTAATATGCATTATGATTTATTGAATGCATATTTTCATTACTTTATATATATTGTGATTTATTTCATATATATAAAGATTCACAGTATTTATTTTCTCCTCTGACGTCATCTTCTCCTGGTGGATATTAATATGTTTGTATGTAATGCTTTAATCTCTGTCTCTGCCGAACAGGAAGCATTAAAGGTTATTACGAAACAACCAGCAGCAGTCGGCCAAAACAGAGGCTTTAAAATCTCGGACTGGAGACAAAAAACAAAAGCTTTTACCTCACGATCATTTCTCTCATAACCGGCCTCGGAAATCTGATTTCACACCGTGTACAATGTCAGGATTGTAGTTTCCACAATTAATTACCAGAATAATTGGCCAACAGGGAAACGTTTGATTGTAACAATGAAGGCCTTGTTACAACACTTCTACTGCAGTTTCTTATCCACCCTGATTCTTGAAAAAATCCAGAAGGCAACACAAACACACAGTGACCATGCAGGTCTCAGTGCAGTTGGAATTTATTTCTTTAATATCTAATGCTTTCATAGTGCAACATCTCGTCATGTGACGAATCAACTGGGTGAAAATGTGTCTTGTTTTGATCGTCATTTAAAAAAAAGAAGTTTTTTAATAACACCAGCTTCTCCTCAAATGTGAGACTTGTCTTAACATAACATTTTGATATCTTCACCTTTAAGCGGTTATGATTCCATAATAAATCTGTCAACCACAGTAAAAATGTAAAGTTACAGTGTCCAACTCGATCCCTTCATCCTTCGTTGTCATGAATCCATTCTTAAATATTAATTCTACAACTGTAAATGCCAGTTGAAGTTCAGACGAGCCACTTTGTCGTCCGGTGCTCACACTGGGACCGTTCACTGATCATCACACTGATATGAGGTCATCTCAGCCTGGAGCATGTGGACCCGTGTGTGTGGATGTGTGTGTGTCTGTAATGCTGTCTCTGTGAGGACCGGTGTCACATGTCCGCAGTGAGGACACGCTGGCCGCTGCTCGCCACTTCAAAGGTCCGTTTGAAGATTTAGACTCGGTTTGAGGGCTGTGGTCGGAATTAGATTTATGTAAGGGTGTAGTATGGGAATGTATTATGTCATAGAGAGAGACAATGTGTGAGCATGTGCCCCCCCCCCCCTTCTCCATCGCACCTATTTAAAATAGTCTCCTGACAGTTTAGTCTACAGCAGCTGAAGGACACAAACTTACACAGACAGGCTGACATTTTAAATCCAGTTCCATTCACTCCACAGGGGGTTTTCCTTTCCGTGAAGATTCCATCATTGAAGTACTGAACACACACAGCGGGATTCAAACCCTCAACCAGAGTCAGAGTCGGTGCCCGGCTGCCTGGTCTGCCTGGTAACCAGCCAGCACACTGGACCAGGCCACACGTCAGGTCGCATTACTGCATGTGCATTCTCTCGCCGTGGCCTCGGGCGGAATCTGCAGCCTGCGATTTCTTTTTTATCTTCCTTTTTTTTCTCTCATTCAGATGGGGCACAAGCTGCCAGCACTGCAGGGCAGGAAAAACTGACTAAATAGAATAGAATAGAATAGAACTGCACCTCGGTGTAAAGTTCAGTGTCACTTTCAATTACAATGAGACAGATTTACAGTTTTTTGTAGCTGCTGGTGTAAAGGCTGATGCTCTGGAGGAACAATGCTGCAGTCAGTGTATCGCTCAAAGTAAAAGGTGACAAAGTGAAATGGAAAAAGTCTTGGGGTCCGTCCCATTTCCCCTCACTTGTCCCTGCCCCTCGGCCCGACCCCCCCGTTCTTCTACCAACCTGAAGTCATTATCTGACCCCAACCCGCCCTACGCCTGAACCCCCTACCCCTTGATCCTCTGAAGACGTCGGACACCCGTCCCTACCCCGGGGTAGAGGCCGAGTGAGGTGAAATGGGACGGACCCTTAGTGAGTTAATCATGACGTGGATTACGCATGTGATTTAAATCTCCATTGGAGACGAAACATGGGGAACGTCAGATCGTTTTGGGAGCGACGAGGAGAATGTAACGCTCCTCAAATGACATGAAACATAAACCATATTTCCATCATGTTTTCTATAGAGCTGCAACAGTTAATCGATTAGTAATCGACTACTAAATTAATCGCCAACTATTTCGATATGTGATTAATCAGTTCAAGTAGTTTATATGAAAAAAAACTCAAAGTTCTCTGATTTCAGCTTCTTAAATATGAATATTTTCTTTCTCCTCTGTGACAGTGAACTGAAAATCTTGGACATTTTGGGTAACACGATCGACATTTTTCACCATTTTATGAACAAACATCTGAACGGTTAATCGAGAAGTTATCGACAGATTAATCGATTATGAAAAGAATCGTTAGTTGCAGCCCTAGTTTTCTGGATCCTTAGCCACAGCAGCTGTTTATCTTGAAAAACAAAACTCCTGATATTCGCACGATAGTAGCAGATGAAAATGCTGTCAAACATTTGGTTACAATTCATCTAGCGTTTGGACGGAAACACGGTTCAACATGAGAAAATGACTTACTTCAGCAATTACAGCGCAATTGATTCGATCAGGAAAAATAAGTAGCAAATCAAATCAATAACAGTCGCAGCTGTCACGTGGACATAGTTCACGGTTTGTACGGGTGATGGGACGTCCCGGGTCAGCGGTCACGAGGGCGACACCACCTCAGTTGTGCATCTACACCCGTCTGACGCCGATTGAAGAAAAAAACTTTTCTCCCAGCGAGAACGCAGCAAAAAAAAAACAACGTTTAAGACCCAGACGGGCGTTGAGAGGATTCCTCGCACGTCTGGTGATACTGCAGCGGAGTCGGACGCACTGCAGAACTGTCAGGAAGAGTCACAGCACTCTGCTCGAGTGCGCACACACGCACACACACACACACACACACACACACACAGCACAAGGACACTGGGTTAAATACTGCTAACAGGAGGAAGAGGAGGATGAAGGACAGTTGGACTGAGGATGTTGGGTGGTCAGTGTCCAGTTTCCACGGCAACGATTAGCACGAAAAAGGCTGAAGGACCCCGTGATCACATTCACAATCGTACGAGGCCCTCGGCTCAGGAGGCACAGAGTCGGTCGTCCACCAACCCGAAGGGTCGGCGGTTCGATTCCCCGCTTCCCCCCAGTCCGTCTTCCAGCGTTTTTACAAGCCCACTATGGGGAGAAGGCTTAACGTGACTTAATGTAAGATAACGTTCATAATTATAGGATTGGAGGTGCAAGTGTCTATGACGAAGCACATCCGACAGAAATTTGGTGATTGTTAAGCCACATAAGGCGTAACAGCTTTTTACAAAGCTGAATATAATAATTCCATATTTGTAGTATCATATCTTGATAGTGACGTTAAAGGGAATGGAAATACGCTCATTCTCTGTCTTTGCCGAGATTTTGATGAGGAGATTAGATACGACTCAACGCCAACACACAGTTAGCTTAGCTTAGCACAAACACTGGAAACGGTGGGAAACAGCTAGCCTGGCTCTTTACCAATGGTACCAAAATCTTTCTACTAGCGACGTTCGTGTGAGTTTCAAACAAGACCATTAGTTGCTCTCCGGTTCACAGGGTCTAGGGACAAACACCCCAAAATAAAGAAAATCACATTTCACAAATTTCTTTTAGCTCCCGTCGCACGACAGCGGTCTGAGGGCCGAGCGTTTTTCCTTCAGCGTGCACAAATGCCTCATGGTAAGAAAGAGAGAAAGAAACTGAACTTTCCACTTCTGTCTGTCCTCAGTTGAAACGGCTCCTGCCACAAACAACATCTGCGGTAGGAACCAGCGACAACCTCCTCGACAAGCGAGAGAAACGGAGGGAAAAGTGGACAAAACGTAAGCGGGTGTGTTTTTTCATTGCTGAACTGGTCACAGTCCACACAGAGGGAAACCTGCTCCGACGCATTCAGTACCTCCATCCACGCAGACGTAACACACACACACACACACACACACACACACACACACACACACACACACACACACAGAGTTATGGAGCTAATCATATAATGACAGTGCGGAGAAAGAGCAAGTGAACCTGACTCAGCGAGAAACCATCGGAGCGGCTCCAGTTGGAACAAGTTCCCGTAGACTACACTTACACCTGCACACCTTCCACACCTTCCACACCTTCCACACCTTCCACACCGACCGACCGACCGACCGACCCACCGACCGGCGGGCGGACGACTCCATCGGTCCGTTTGCTCCTCGTGTACGTTCAAGACGTTTCACAACCCACCGCGGCGTCGGCCAGGTTTAGTACTTTGATCAGCGCCATCTTGATTTATTCTCTCAATGACTTCTATAGAACCGACCAGGGGTTGGACTGGTATTGAGCGAGGTTGACGTCCCCGAGAGACATATCGCACGTCTCTAGTCCCGACTTCTGAGTTCCTGCTCACATGATTTTCTTCAATCGTCCAAATGAAAACGAAAGCCGTGAAGGCAAATGGAAATTCCGCCTGCTCCCAACTGTCGAGATGCAACTTCCAATACGTCATGAGCTGCTTTCAGACCTGCTCTGAAGTCCGGACATCTTCCTGAACTCATCCGGCGGGGCTGTTTGTGAGGATGCACGTGTTCCTCCTTAAATATCCACAAAATGTGAGAATACAGCTGTAAAATCTCCAAAAGATCCACGGCGAGCGAGTGGGCGTGCATAAAGTCGCTGGTACAGCTTAGTGGGTTGCACCGCTGACTTTTGTACAGGAGGTCAGGGTTCGACTCCAGGTCATTGGAGTGTGGGCCCGTAATGCTGCCTGCCTCGATGATTGGACAAAAGCGACAGCAAAATGAATGTAATGTGTTGACGACGTTTGTATCACAAATACAAATATTTCAGGATTAAAAGAGTTGTCATCCACGAACAGTAGAAGACGCCGCTGAAGGTCCCAGAGCTTTTTACCATGAGGGCGGACGCCGTAAATAAGAGCTGCTGGACGCCTCTGGATATTGAATCACATTATCGGCTCCTGTGTGTTCGCCTCAGTTTACTACAGGACGACGAAACATGCAGAGTCCGTCTGTTCTCCTTCCTTTCAAGACTCCTACTCACTCCTCGGTCCTCTTTCACTTTCCATCCACACATTTTTCCAAACCGGTCGGAGGATTTGAGCTGGCGACTCCCCAGTCACAACCCCGACCGCACTCGGCTCTCGTGCAGAAGATACTGAGTCACGTCAGTTTGTGTTCACGGCCACGGGTGGAGCTGAACCTGAACCTTGACCTCTGTCGCAGAAGATACGACGGCAGCGGCGGACAGAGAGATAGACAGACAGACAGACAGACAGGCAGGCAGACAGACAGACAGATAGACAGATAGACAGACAGACAGACAGGCAGGCAGACAGACAGACAGACAGACAGACAGACAGATAGACAGACAGATAGACAGATAGACAGATAGACAGACGGGCAGGCAGACAGACAGACAGACAGACAGACAGGCAGACAGACAGGCAGAAGCCTCACATACTTTCCATCTGTTCTGGAAGAGCCGTCTGGATACTGGAGGTAGCTGTGGTTTGGTCTGGACGCGCTTCACGTGTGTTTTCACATAAGAAAGTGCCAGCCCAGAAAAAAACAGTAGCTGTTCCAGACGTACTCCCAAAGCCATAACATTAACACACATAATCCAACATTAACACACACACACACACACACACACACACACACACACACACACACACACACACACACACACTTTTCCCTCTTGGTGTGAGCAATGGAAAATGAACAGGCGTACACTATCAACACTTTGTGCAAGCCAACGGACACACACACACACACACACACACACACACACACACACACACACACACACACACACACACACACACACACACACACACACACACACACACTCACACTCGCGACTTACTGCGTCAACAGTTACTTCGAACCGACAAACCCCAAACACACTCTCACTTTGTTCCACCCTCTCACACACACACACTTTATAATAACATCATGTCCCTTAAACGTCAGCGGCACACACAAACAATAAAGGCAGTGTGTGTGTGTGTGTGTGTGTGTGTGTGTGTGTGTGTGTGTGTGTGTGCGTGTGTGGCGGAGCTCAGAAGGTATAATTAGCGCCGCCTCTGTGACTCGTTTTATCGCTTTGTACCGTTGAATCTAACAGGCGAACAGCAGCTAGTGAATAATCTGTTCATCCTCTTCTTTTCACTAATCTTTAAATTTACGTCAAATATTTGAAAATTTTATTTGGACATCTATCACCCTGCTTCCAACGCCTGTCTGTGTGTTTGTGTGTGTGTGTGTGTGTGTGTGTGTGTGTGTACAAAATAACTAGGGCTGCAACTAACGATTATTTTCATAATCGATTAATCTGTTGATTATTTTCTCGATTCATCGATTAGTTGTTTGGTTCATAAAATGTTAAAAATGTCGATCGTGTTTCCCCCAAAACCCTCAAGATGATGTTTTGTTTCGTCCACACACCAAAGATCTTCAGTTCACTGCCACAGAGGAGCAAAGAAACCAGAACATATTCACATTTAATAAGCTGAAATCAGAGAATTAAGACTTTTTTTTCAAAAACAACCGATTAATCGATTAAGTCGATTACTTATCGATTGATCGATTAACTCCTGCAGCTCCAGATATATTGTCCCAGAAATATTGCGATACACAATATTATCGACCATTTTTTGATACGGAATCATGTGAGCGAGCAGTATATTGGTCGGAAGTCCTACACGCCAAACAATCTGAAAACATGTGCCTCTAGACAAATACTAAGAAATACATATTCTCTGAAATTTTATAGACCAAACCAATGATTTATGAATCATACGACGAGAGGAACAGACGAGAGGAACAGACGAGAGGAACAGACGAGGGGAACAGAAGCAGCGAGACTTGAACTGTTGAGGGCAATAAAAATGATTGAGTTCATATTCATATATCGTACGATAAGTCGATAACAGAATTATCGCGACAGCTCAACAACAATCCAAAAACACAATTATCTTTCAAAAGTTATGTCCACAATTAGAAAAACATTCTCAAGCTTATATTGATCACAGAACGATTGCCCATCATATGATGTCATATGGACCATTGGCGCAGCAGTTCAGGGGAACGTTCAGGAAGCCGGGGGGCAGAGAGCGGGTTATTCCCCGCGCGAGGAGTCGGACCAGCGGCGCCGTGGTTACGCGGCGGTATGCGCCCTCCATCCTCGTGCACATTCACATAATCATGTGAATAATTCAGCACCGGGCTGCCGTGAACAAATCCACTTACTGCTGCGAGTCCACTGACATTCATTTGATCCAATATCCTTTTTCTACATGAATACAAATACATCTGCCGTCAAGATTTGGGTAATTAAATAATTGTGACCATGCAAACTTTGATGTTTAAAAGGAAATCTCTCAATGATGGAAACACTATGTAATTACTTCTAAATGACTGTAAATATGTCTTGGACATTTTTGTGCTGCAACTTGTTTTGACTTATTGGCGGATGATTGTGCACATATCTATATATGTGTTTGTTTGTCATACTATGTTGATTCTACTTCTGTACTTTTACCCAGGTAACACTTTGAATGTACTGTACTGAATTTGAAACTTAAGTACAGGATTCGAGCGAGTGTTCAAGGACAGTAGGAACTTTTAACATCAAGTGGGACGGAGTCAAGCCTGATTCCCAGCTGCGCAGCCGGCCCCTGGATCTCCACGAGGGGCGAGGGACACCGAGAAAGATAGAGAGAGAGAGAGAGAGAATTGGCTCGAGCGATACAACTCACAAGAGGGAAAAAAAGAAAAGAATTTTTAAAAAAAACAAAAAAACCCAGAAAAGACGAAATGAGATTAAATTTTCCAAGAACGACGAGCGCTGTGCGGAAACACAGCAACGAGCAACGAGCGGCCACAAGGACTCCACATCTGTCTGGAATTAAAAAGAGTCGGAGACGGACCGGAGTTGAACTAAAGGGACTCGTTCATATTAGAGATGAAGAGAGAACACGTCCTTCGACGCAGAAATCAAACCAAACACAGAAGGGAAATATGAAAATACAAAGGTAAATTGATTTGATTGATTTGAACAATTTATCTCTGGGATCTTGAGTCAGGCTGGTTTATCGAACCAAGCGTCAAAAAACTGTCAAATATCAAAACGTACCAGCTTCTGATTAGTAAACTCTGATTAGTAAACTCCTTCACATTGCAGGAGGACGTTTGTGCTTGAAGAGAAAAGGCGATTTATGGAAAAAGTAATGACTTGAATGGAGCCGATTGAATATCTGGACAAAGCGACGACTTCACCAACAAGTCAAACATCATTTCTACTTTTTGTTTTCCCAGAATTCCTTGTTCCTGGACTGTGAGAGGAATGTCCCCGACACACTCGTTCCTGATGGCATCCCTGACCTCTGAACCCTGAGCCGATACCTGGTGCACATACCGTAGAAATTTTTGTACAGTAGGACAACATTTTCTGTATTGACAAATTTTCAATACAGATAGATGAAGAGAGTGTGTATACAGAACGTGATGTCAGAACATTTGACTGTCCTGCTGTTTGTCCCTGGACATGAGGTTTAAGAGAGACGGGAAACTGGAGTACTGTGACCTCATCTGGATACTCCATCAATACTGTGTGTTTCTGTGTGTGTGTGTGTGTGTGTGTGTGTGTGGCTGAGTCATTGCATTCAGCTGCCAGTTGGCTGTTTCAACAACAAACAGCAGAAATGAACATTTATTGTCTCTCACACACACACACACACACACACACACTTTTGTTTTTCTCACTTTAGGAGTCCACATGTTGTTTTGCTTACTTGTGAGGACCAACACTTTCATGGTTTTGCACCCATCCAACTTTTTGGGCCACATGTGGGGATAAATCCCTTTCATCAATTACAGATGCAACAGTGAATCGATTATTTATCGACTACTTAATTAAACGCTGTACAATTTTGATAGTCGATAAATCAGTTCCTGAAGTTTTAATGAAAATAAAGAGTCTAAATTCTCTGATTTCAGCTTCTTCAATGTGAATATCTTCTGGTTTCTTTGCTCCTCTGTGACAGTGAACTGAACATCTTTGGTGTGAGGACAAAACAAAACATCATCTTGGTGGTTTTGGGAAACACGATCGACATTTTTTGGACCAAACCACTAATTGATTCATGGAGAGAAGAATCGACAGATTGATCCGTAATGAAAGAAATCATTTAGTTGCAGCTCTATTTTCAATACCTGTTCAAACACAAGAACAATACGAGATATACGCTGCGATCTGAGCCTATAGACAGGTAGTGTTTGAAATAACACTTTGACCTTGAAAAGTCCTTGAACAACAGTAACACTCAGGCACTGACTTGTTTGCTCACCACTCTTTCACCTTCTTGTGCTTTGTACTAAATCACTTTTTCTCACTACGGTGCAGTTTAACCAAACCCCCCGACTGATGGTTGAACACCGACGATTCTGTTCAGCTTCCACACAGTTGAATCCAATATCTCAACTCAACCAGGCCTTTTTATTAGCGTCCGTGAGACTCCATCAAGGTGCCTTGGTTATCTGTGCAGGACAGGCCAGTAGCTAAAGCTCATTATCACTCAATATTAACTAATTCATCAATTATGTCGGCTGAAGAAATAGAACAGAAGAATTCTCATTAACTCTCAAATGTTTTCATGAACCATTCATCGTCTCAAATTAGAGACTTTGTATCTTTTTCACGGGGCTTTTTAAATTTTTATTCTATAGAAAAATAATTTCCAGATTAGTCGATAAAGAACAATTTGGTCACTATAGCCAGCAACAAATCCTGCTCACCGATTTTTGCTTCACCACAAATATTTTAAAATGTGCCAGAATTTCACTCGCATGATGACATGAATGAAATATTTGGTCTCCTCCTCTCCCCAGGTGATACCACAGCTCATCATCATACCGATTTCTGATTTCTTTTTCCGGCTCGTTTTTCTTCTTCTATGATACTGAAGCTGGCTGCCTCTGCTTCCTGTAATTGGTCGGAAAGTCCGAACCATCCCAAAATATTGTTTTCACGCCGCTAACAAACGGAACCATGGTGCAGGTTGATCCGAACCGAGTCCACCTGTTTTGTTCGGAACAAATCTGGGTCCAGTGCTCCGAGGAAACTTTCACACCTGCAATTTTGGTTCGGACCAAAATGCAAAGTCCAAAGGTCCAAAGGACCAAACAAGGCAGGTGTAATGACACAAGAGAGCCCGCCTCTCTGCGACCAACTTCACATCCTTGACAAACAGGATGTAGCACTTAGGCTAGCCAGTCGTCCTGGCTGAACGTCCAGGTTAAGAATAACCATGTTATCGAGCGATAACTGAGGCTGATTAGCCCTGTGGCTCTCTGGTGTCTCAGCAGGTCTCACGACCCCCTACTGGACAGACACAGCACTACATCACTGCCAAGCAGACAGACTGGTCAGCGGTCCAACACACACACACACACACACACACACACACACACACACACACACACACACACACACACACACACACACACACACACACACACACACACACACACACACACACACACACACACACACACACACACACACACGAGTGTGTGCCGAGATGTGGTTTAACGTGTGAGGTTTAACACCGACACAGCAAAGCAGACAGACGATGTATCACACCGGTTTAGGTTCGTGCAATTTCTCCAAATGAAAATTTGACCATATTCAGGTAATGCACATGAAAAAATATTTGGAAAAAGGGAATTTCAGATGTCCTTCTTTCCCGGGATTGGTTTCGTTCCATGGGACAAATGACAAAAGCTCAAACGTCTGCGCTTTCTTGAACGCACCAACAGAGATAAAGTGTTGTAACAGCAGATGAGAGTTCAAACTTTCGCTAACAGAAAGGAGGTGTCCACATAAGAAACTGTGTCCCAGTGCAGCCGATCTGCTCCGTCTCCTTCACCCTCCCTGAGCGTCTCGCCCCTGGGACAAGGATGGAATTTCCTGAGAGAAGGAGCGATGAGTTTTCCATACGCTTGGTGAGAGAGGGAAAAGACAGTGTGTGACAGTCGGGGAGAAGAAGAAGAACAACATCAGATGGTGACCTGCTCTGACCCCTCGCGGCCGAGAAGATGCCGACAAACTGCACCAGAGCAGCTGAGACACATGTTGCAACCGGCGCATTGGATTGGATGTTTACACGGCGACTGCGGAGCCGCCAGAGGAAGTGCACGAGGCCAGCGTCGTCTCTGAAGCCAGGAAATGCAGATGTGCGATTCCCACGACAGACATGTAATCCACTGAAGGGCCCCTGAGCGAGACGATGAAGCCTCCGCCCGTCACTGAGCCTCGTTCTGGATGAGAGCGTTATCCCAAACTAATTATCAGTTTCATCATCTCAGGGTTTTTATCAACACTGTGATATCATGAGTGACTCTACATGGGGAAAGCAGTTCATCCTCCTGGGAGCATGAATGTGCTTGCTTCCTCTGGCAACCTGCCGCGTTAAAGGGCTTTTGCACCACTTCAATTTCCCCAAGTACTGATATCCAGGAAGTTTCCTGAGGGTTAAACTTCTCGCAGCTCATCGTGAATCGAGTTTACACGAATCCCTGGTGTTCACCAAATCCCTGCGGCGATTAACCTAAACAAAATGGTCTCCTAACAAATCAGAAGTGCAACAGTCGCACGGCATTTGTACATTCGTCCACGGTACCCCGCTGGCAAATCACGCGTCTAATGTTGTCTTCTGCAAACACGGACAACAAAGTATGGATGTCAGTGTCCAAAAAATGTCTCGGGCTTATCCATCGTCAGCCACAAACTCAGTATAGTAAAACATGTTTTTTAGTTGCAGGGGTAAAAATATCTCCCCGTAGCTTAACGTAGACCCCCAATCTTTCAGGGGAATTGCAGGCGGAGGGAGCGATTGCCCCAGAAGGTCCTTGTTCCCCATAGAGGGAGGCTCCTGTATTGGAAACCAACCCATAAGACATAGAGTCATACTGCTCGATTGGCATCTGATGCACCTTTGGAAGGTGCAGTGCAGAAGCACCAATGCGATGGACACTAACCCAAAGTAAAGACCATCAGTGGAAGCAGAACGCTGCAGGTCTCAGATGTGAAAGAAAAAAATTCAAGCTTAATGGCTGGTAGGATTCTGTCAGAGCAGCCTTTAGTTTATGAAGTAGGGCAGTGGGGATTTTCATACTCCAGTTAACCCTCCGCACCACTGGGAGAAACGGAATTCTGTCCCACTTTGCTGCACGCAAGTGTGTTATAGAGGTGGGGCGTCGCAAGTCTGTCATTAAGATTACACTTAAGCTCTGATGGGCCTGGTAACAGATTACAGGCCCGGAAAAGACGGGCTCCCGGCACCGGCGACTGTACAGTGAGTATTAAAAACATCTGAAGGACTGTTGGTTCGACATCTCACTTTTTTGCAAGTCAAACACCAAGTAGCTCAGTTCGGTGAACGTCATAGAGAGGACTGTGTCGGACTCGGACTGACGATATCGCCGCATGAAAAACACCATCATCAACTCTATTTCAATTTAAGTCAGACAGAAAATTCCACCCTGACTCTATTTTGGTCAAAAGCAAAGTCCAACCTCACCTGGTGAGGAAATACAGTCGCCAGTCAAAACAGTCCACTGCTATCCGAACAAGACTTGCTGTTGTCCATGTCGCAGAACTGTAAATCAACGTTCGAAGGTTATGGTTGGCTCGTTAAATCATATTTTTTTAGGACAAACTTTTAATGCATAATCACTCACGTCATATTTTGAGAAGGGACAAAACTACGTCAAGGTTACTTTTATTACCTCCGCCAAGGTTATAGCTTCACCCACGTTTGTCGGAGACTGTCCTCCACCAAACAACGACCAGACAGGTTGTTTCTGAAACTGCATATTACGACGTAAGGGTCGTTTTAAAGAGCGCAGAGCTCTCGCGGTCATAAGCCTCGGTAGAAACGCCATTTTAGGTCTATGTGGTCTTCTTTTGTTTTACCACATATAACATTTTAGTCGTATGAGTTGGAGGACTGGTTGGTTGTTGATT
The DNA here is from genome assembly GCF_022379125.1 of Scophthalmus maximus. NCBI lineage: Eukaryota > Metazoa > Chordata > Actinopteri > Pleuronectiformes > Scophthalmidae > Scophthalmus > Scophthalmus maximus. The sequence goes on from NC_061528.1 coordinate 1,705,221, forward strand.
CCGCGCAAACTACGGAATGGATTTCGCCCCCTAACTTGGTGAAAGGATGGTGCACGGCCACGGGCCAAGAAAGAACCCATTAACTTTTGGTACAGATGCAGGACAATGGGGAAGATCCATGTTTGTTTGGTTTTTTTGAATCACTTTCTTTAACAATTTCCACCAATTTCCCAGGGAATATCTCATGGATCTTGATGAACAAAATCAGGCATATGAAGGATATCTATAAGTTTGTACAATTTGGTTTACCTTGATTGGATTCAAAGGGATTGTTGGCGAAGGTTTGTGCTGTACTGAGGAACATTCCATCCTGTTCATGATGCCATCATCATGCCTCGTCAGAAAACATTGAACTCCTCCACCAAGCAACCAACCAACCAACCAACACAACAACACTTGGGCTTAACTTCTGAAACTGACCTAAACTCCATTTCACAGACCATCACCTCCGTTGAACAATTCCTAATGGGGGCAGGGCCGGTACAAGACATCTACCAAGACCCTCTAATGGGATTTTCCCAAATTTGAGACAATGAGACAAATCTGTCATCAAGAAGACAGACAGGATCAATCTGTAGCAGGAAGACGAGATGGTGAGACTGGTTGAAGACAGACGGACAGACAGACAGATGGCAGACCTGCATGTCTGATGATGCTGAATTTTAAATGACATTTACTCAAGACTCGGGTCAAACCCTGGCCAGCCCCTTTATCAATGAACATGCAATTGAAGAATACAGAAAACAGCAGCGGTCACATCATCCACGTGGACACATCCATAATAACATGCATGTGAATTAATAACATGTAACATGTTAAGAGTCGGTACAGTTGTGTTGTGTGTGGCAGCTGCGGGGGGGAAACACGCCCATACAGTCGGTGTAATGCTATCTGGATGCCACGCCTTTGCTCGGCTCGGCTCGGCTCGGCTCAGCTCGCCGGCCCCCGAGCTGCAGCTGCAGCACACCACCAACATGCATGTGATCCGGCTGCATGGGAGGAACAGGCGCAGTCAGCCGGCGGAACCTGCGCATCCAGGCCGGTGTGTGTGTGCGTGTGCGTGTGTGCGCGCGCGCCCTGCAGGCCCTGCGGCGTTTCATTAACACAGCGGCGCCGAAATTACGCACAACGCGGCGCATTTTCATCCAGAAGAAGAAACGTGTGCACATGCAGAGAAACACATGAAACCATCTGCAGAGAAGGAACGCGTCTCATCTCTGTCAGCCCCCCCCCCTTCCTCCTCCTCCTCCTCCTCCTCTTCTTTCTCTGCACACACACACACACACACACACACACACACACACACACACACAACTGATGCAGCCACTAACGGGATCAATTGGCCTGGATGTTAATTAAAGGATCCGCAACAATCACGTCAATGTCGCAGGCTTCCTCTTGTCAGACAGACAGATGATGTTTTTATCTTCTCCCTCTGCAGCCACGAAGCAGCGACGAGGAGGGAGAGAGAGGGAGAGAGAGAGAGAGGGAGAGAGGGAGAGAGAGAGAGAGAGAGAGGGAGAGATGCGTTAAGGTGAGAGGGGGAATCAGGCCACTCACTCTCTCACTTGTGCGGAATCCTGGCGGAGAAGCCGCGGCCGGCAGCGCAGAGGAGACGAGAGGAGAGAGGATCCTCCGGAGGAGACGGGGGTTCTGTCCGGTGTGGTCCGGGGGGGGGGGCGGGGGTCTTCACCGACTCCCCTTCTCTCCCACAGAGATAGATCCCAGATTTCCCCTGACTGCTGCTGCTGCCTCACTGAAGCCCGACCCCGCTCACACGGCCGTCAAGGTAGAGGCAGGGACGCGTGCGCCGACTTCCGGGTGGGAGTTTCACAATAAGAGATATCTTCGCGACCGCATAAAGCCAGCAATGAAAGTTAGATTATTAAATAAATGAATAAACTAGATTAAAATAATGCTACATACATTAAAAATACACTGAATTAATGTATTTTCGTATTTTATTTTATGTAAATTTTAAATTGTTTACATTTTTTTTTTTTATTGTATTTATTTATTTAATTTGAATTATTTATTATTTATTATAATTTTTTTAATTTAATTTTTAATTTTTATTATTTTTGAAATTAAAAACATAAAATACACTGAATTATCTTCTATTTTTATTGTAAAATCATATATAACAATACTAAGTTATACTATTATTCATATTATGGTGATATCGATTCCATTCCTCATGGACAAACGTTGTTTGACGTTTAGGTCAAACAACCGGAAATGTCCGTTTTATTGTGAAGTTAATGCGGCCCACTTCCGGTGTAGTTTTGTGTCTGACTTGACGCGTCCTCGAGCTCTACACAACGGATCCCAAAAAAAAGTCCGCGGGAGCGCGTATCCATACCCTGCGCGTTCCCGGTGCCCTGCTTCCTGTCCTGCCCAACCCAGAAATCCGCCTCAGCCAATCAGGCGGCAGGCCTGATGAGGTCATCATATTCTGTTCTGTTCTATTGTTATACATCTATTAATTATTATTGTATTATATATTCTGTTCTCTCTCTCTCTCTCTCTCTCTCTCTCTCTCTCTCTCTCTCTCTCTCTCTCTCTCAGACACACACACACACACACACCTTCCATCCAGCTTTTAAGCGTCTTTTCATACCGAAGTCTGACCTCTGCTGGTCTGACGCTGCCTGTGTAGGAGTGTGTGTGTGTGTGTGTGTGTGTTGACAGATATATAGATAGATAGATAGATAGATAGATAGATTGATAGATAGATAGATGGATGTACTTTATTAATCCATAACTGGAAAATGATGGTGTTGTTATGGCAGCAGGTACCAGTCACAAAAATCATCTGACAAAGTGTAAAAAATATAAAACATACAAATGTCAAAATATAAAAACAGCAAAACTATGGAAGTGTAAGGAATATTAGAAAAAGAAACCACCAGTGGAGTCGCCCCCTGCTGGTCATTCCAGAGAATACAGGCTTCAGACATTTGCTCATTTGTTTCATTTTGCCGGACGCTGTGACTTCATCCATCTTTATATACTGTGGGATTTCCACATATCGAGTTTTCCTTAAAAAAGAAGAGAAAGAAAGACAAAAACAAATGATGTTGTTTTACAAAAAGAAACCTTTCACTTGAGCTACTGAGCCACAAACCCGAGGAGGCTGGAATCAACAGCAAGAGGCTGCGTTGATGAAACAGAAGCATCATCTTGTGTTGTAACACCAGAAGATGACGTTTGCACCCAAAACTCCTGCTATACCCGTTGAGTCCAGTAGATGGAGCTGCTGCTTCAATCTGCTGCAGCACTGGTAGATTACAGTAATCATTAGTGTGACAGGAGAGTTTCTCTCGTGTGTGTGTGTGTGTGTGTGTGTGTGTGTCCATCCCATAGAGACAGAACAGAGCTGGACGACAGGAGCAGGACTGTTCAGGGTCTGAAGAATGGATCCTCCTCATCCTCCTCATCCTCCTCCTCATCCGAACTCCAGCAGAAACACTCCTGGGACAGGAAGAGATTCTGAAACGACTGGAACCGACCAGACAGACACAAACGCAGCTGTTCCTCCGGCAGCAGACAGGCAGCCTCAGTGGTAAGTCACTACTTCATTATCATTATTATTATTATGATGTATTAAGTTCAGCATGACGTCAGGCTCAAACACATACATGTAATCACACGCACAATCCTTTTCCTTGAATCTATAACTTCCTTTATATGAATTGAGTTGTTTGCAACATGTTTCTGCTTTTGAAACTTTCACTTTCGTTTCCTGCGTTTCGAGAGAGAAACGGTGCCTTCACTGTTTCCCGGAAAATCCAACACTCCCTTGTTTCAAAACCCAAGAACGACTGTAAAGCGTGAACCTTCCTTTTATTTATTTTATAAAGAGAACACAATCATACTTTTTAAATTGTAGGCCACACAAATCTACTCTGTTATCACATATAATAATTAATTTCTCAGCTCCACTACTGCTCCGCCACTGTTTATTAGAAAGCGTCTTAAGAACAGAGGGGTCACGTGACAAGTCTGGACAGGAAGTGAACATGTGTTTATTCTCTGTATCATTGAAACTACTACACTACCCACAATCCTCGACGTGTAACATCGACGTCTCTGATTGGATGGAAGTCGTTGGACAGTCATTTGCAGTGGGAATTATGGGACGAGTAGTTCCTTGCCTATTAAAATAAGTATGTTCAGTCTTGTTCCTTTGACTTTTCTCCTGTTTTCCACTTTGCTTCATGGTGAAGATTCATCTCGTAGTTTAGTTTATTGGTTTTGTGTCCAGGCTTAAGAGTGACCTCGATAACCGTGAATCCTGTTTCGTGGCTCGATATTTTTTCAGTTTAACCATAAACTTTATATCATACACACTGTAACTATGAATAATATGAAAACAAAGAAAATATAGAACTTCAAATTAAGAAAATAAACAAATTTTTCTTTTTGCGCAAAATGTTAAACAAATGCACGTTGTTATAAAAAATTAGAAGTTTTTCATATCCGTAAAAAGCACAGGCCGCGATACCGATACGTCTGAGAGAGGCTCATATCGACTTGGGCTGCAACTAGCGATTATCTTCATAACCGAATAATCTGTTGATTATTTACTCGATTAATCGATTCGTTGTTTGGTTCATAAATGGTAAAAAGAAAATGTGGATCGTGTTTCCTCGAAAGCCTCAAGATGAAAGGAACCAGAAAATATTCACGTGTAAGAAGCTGAAATCAGAATATTATGACTTTTCTTTCATAAAAACTACTTGAACCGAGTAATCGATTATCAAAATAGTTTGCGATTAATTTAACCGTGGATTACTAATCGATTAACTGCTGCAGCTCTGTAATCGACCGACTGATACGTCGGGCCCTGGTGTCCAATCATCTTTCAGAACTTTGCCTTGAAATCACTTTAAAATCTGCATCCAAACCTTCTGTTGCTGCGACACATTCGACAGGTTTACAGGTTATTGATAACTAATGACGTCTCTTTGTGTCTGTGTTTTCTGGTTTCAGCTCCGGTGGATACACCGTGATTCCGCCTAATGAATTTCGACGGAGCAAGTTGATAAGGAGTAGGTTGCTGACGCTGCTTTCCTCTTTCCTTCCTCCCATATCATGTTATTTGATCCTTTCCTTCCCCGTGATGACGCTGTGTTGTTGTTGTTGTTGTTGTTGTTGTTGTTGTTGTTGTGGTAGTGGCTCAGGAAGAGGAGGAGGCTCGTCAGCGATGGAAAGAGACGCACAGAGTCCCGTACGTGCAGCCGATTTCAGAGAGACTGGGTAAAGCAACAAGTTGCCCCGGAGGCAAATTTACCCCTCGACGGGTTCTTTCCAGGACATTCATTTCAACTTTGTCATGTTTCCTCTGCTGATGTGCTGTGATCTGTGGTGGAAGGTGGCGATGTCACGCTGGCTGAGGCCAGAGACAAGCAGCTCAGAGACCAGCAGCGCTCCAGAGTGCAGAAGAAGGTTCGTTTGAACATCTCGCGACATTCGAAGATGCCGCATCCGTCAGTCGGTTCACTGAACAAAAATCCTTGATTTGACGGATGCAGGAGAAATGTTTTTCACCACACACTTTTGTTCGAAGATGAAACAGGATGAGCTTGACAAGACGAGGAGGCAAGAAGAGGAGGCGGAGCTGCAGAAGAAGAAAGACGAACAGAGGAGGAAGGTGAGACCGAGATTTAATATATATAATATCTTTTATTTCAAATTTTATTTATCCATGAAAGCAAAAGTGTGGTGCTGTAATTGTCTACGTACTTTTTTAAGAGAGGTGGTTTAACAAAACACAATGAAATGAAGAACAGTTGTGCAGAATGACAGAATAGTGAATTGGCACATTATCGTGTTGGGCCTCTAGATGGCAGCAGAGACAAGCGTCCTCTGCTCTGGTCTCTTCTCTGATTCGTGGTCCCGATGGGTTTCCAGCTCCACGTCTGGACCCTGCTCTTGGTTTGATAGTGGTAATGGACCCGCCGCCGTTAAACGATGAGCGATGATTGATGCCGAAGACCACAGCGGTTGTTCCGCAGACCCCCTTTTCCCCCCGTTGCGCCACCGCGACCTCCGTGAAACCAGAGGAATGTCCTGGTCAATTCCAAGAAAGCAGACAGACGCACGTGTTCGGCGTCTATAGACGTGATGTTATAAACACTCATCCATCCGGACCCACTTGGGTTCGAGTTAAATACCAGAATCATAAAGTGTCCACACCACAAAGACTGAGTGTGTTCGACCTCTTCACCCCGTGGGGTCAAGATGTGGCGTTTTACGGCGTAACAGCCAATAACGGGTCGTCGGGCGAAACGCGTCAGACGACGACATCATCTGAGGATTAGAGTGAAATTCAGTGTAGTAGAGTGTTTGTGTTTCAGGAGAATGGGATTCAGGCTTTAATAAATCCTCACATACACTCTTAAAAATGAAAATCTGATGCTGATTTTGCCACTTTTGTTTTAGATTATTTGAATGTTTTCCACATAAACATTGTAAAATTAATCTTTTCATTCTGACAGACTTTTCCTTTGATTCATTCCGTCATCTTGTGAATCAATAGTTGTTTTTGTTTGTTGTATGTTAAAAATAACTTTCATACGATCATAAACCGGAGCTCTTGTTATAAATAGTCATGTTTCCTTTTTATATCAGACCAGAATAAGTAGCATTGCAGGTAATGTGCGTGGCCACGTGCTATATTCTGTAATGTTTACATGTTGAGTCTCTAAATTTTCATTATCTGATCACTGAGATGATGAACATCACTCCTGTTGCATGATGGGAAAACGCTCATCTGTTGCAGGCGGAGCGTCTGGTGGCGAGAGAGCATCAGGACCAGCAGAGGAGGAGACAGCAGCTGGAGCCGGATTACCTCAGGTCAGGAGCGGATCAGGTTCACCCGGGTCACGTCGGTTATTGTGTTGTTGTTGTTGTTGTTGTTGTCGTGGTGTCGAGTGTTGTGTTCTCTCTTGCTCTGCAATGGATCTGAGTCACAGACGCAGCATCGGATGACACAATCTGTGTATGACGTCAGCAGCGCGAGGTGGCCGGCACGCGCACACCGAAATATTTGGGCCTTTTTTTTTTTTTTTAAACGGGAGGAATTGGAGACACGTGGGCCATCTTTTAGCGTGGAGCCCGTCTGACTCCGGAGGGGAAGTTGTTTGTCGAGGAGCATCTCTGGCCTCGCGTCAAGACCAACGAGGCCGACGGAGACAGAGGAAGAATGTGAAGAAACAATGAAGACATTTAGAATTTTGGGACAAAGGAGACGGAGCGGATCGGATGCTCGGGAGAAACGAAGGATGAGGCGGCGTCGGCGGGGGACAAACAGAACTCGCTCACCTTGTGGGCTCTTGTAATCGAATCCTCCCCGTCATTATATATTTTTTTTCTCTCTTCAAAACAAACTGGTATCTGTGTGTGTGTGTTTTCTTCCTGCAGGACGTCTGACCGTTTCCTGCAGAGTCTGGAGAGGAGAGCCCCGGATCCACGGGCGTCCAGCGCTGCCTCACACACGTCATCCACGGTGAGCCAGCAACCGCACAGAGAGTGTGTGTGTGTGTGTGTGTGTGTGTGTGTGCGCACTTCACATGTTGTGTCTGTATACACGTGTGTGTGCATGTAGACACCGTATGCGCGCGCGCACACACACACATGCACACACACACACACACACACACACACACACACACACACACACACACACACACACACACACATACACACACACACACACACACACACACGCGTGCGCGGTCCCAGGGTTCAGTGCGGTCGTCGCTGCTCTGTGGTGATTCACACCGATGCATCTGCCTCCCGAGGCTGTTTTCTGAGTAAATACTCTTTGGGTGTTGGGAGTTTTCATTGTGCAGGGTATTAAGCAGGAACCCCCCCACCCCCACCCCTCCCCCACCCAAATCATTTCCTGGTCGGAGCCAAGGGGGCGTGGCAAAGCTCACAGTGGAGCAGAAGGAAGTGAGAACAGGGAGGGAGAGACCTCAGCAGTTTCATGTGTCCTTTGTTTCCTCTGCCTCCTTCTCCCTCTCCTCTTCCTCTCCTCTTCTCTCCCTCCCCCTCTCTCTCCCTCCCCCTCCCCCTCCCTCTCTTTGTCTTTTCCCTGGGAGGGCCCGAGTGGAAGGCCGGCAGAGTTCAAGGGACTTCCCAGAGTTCACGGCGAGACAAAACACGACCGGGCTGCGTCGGAGAGAGTTCGAACGACTCGCACTCCTGAAAAGTACCTGGAGGAAAACCGGCGGGGGGGGGGGGTTCCTATCATCCATCCCTATCTCTATCTTAGCTCCGTGAGCAGACGTTTTCATTAGAGAGTGTTGTCAGACACGGAGCTCATCGTGTCTCGGGCCCCTCGCCACGTCGGTGATGTCACAGCGTTCATCCCCTCACTTGTTGCTGAGTGTTGGTGAAAGTGCACACGCAGCTTCCTGCAGAGGAAACGCTGCCGCTTCTGCTTTCAGGGGCTTTTCCTCGTTGCTGTGCATTTCTTCTCTCTTTGTCTTCTCACGTGGACCCGATGCAAATCTGTCACCAGGCGGGGGGGGGGGGGAGAAAGTCAGAGTTACAGTCAGTTACAGTAATAAAGAAAGACTCAATAACAGACGGCGACTTTGTCTCGTTCTCTCGTCTCCACTTGTTGTCGTCTCGTCTTCTTCTCCTGTCATTTCATTTCCTTTGCTTAATTCCTCTTCCTGTCCCGTCTTGTTTCATGCCTCATGTTTCTCCTCTCTCCTCTTCTTTCCAATCTCCTCTCCTCCTCCTCCTCTCTCTCTCCTCCTCTCCTCCTCCTCCTCTCTCTCTCCTCCTCCTCCTCCTCTTCTCCTCCTCCTCTCCTCTCCTCCTCTCTCTCTCTCCTCCTCCTCCTCCTCTTCTCCTCCTCCTCCGCTTCTCTCCTCCTCCTCCTCCTCTTCTCTCTCTCCTCCTCCTCCTCCTCTCCTCCTCTCCTCCTCCTCCTCCTCCTCCTCTTCTCTCCTCTCCTCCTCTCCTCCTCCTCCTCTTCTCTCCTCTCCTCCTCTCCTCCTCTCCTCCTCCTCCTCCTCCTCTCTTCCTTCTCTCCTCCTCCTCCTCCTCTTCTCTCCTCCTCCTCCTCCTCCTCTTCTCCTCTCCTCCTCCTCCTCCTCTCTCTCTCTCCTCCTCCTCCTCCTCTCTCTCTCTCCTCCTCTCCTCTCCTCCTCTCTCTCTCTCCTCCTCCTCCTCCTCTTCTCTCTCTCCTCCTCCTCCTCCTCTCCTCCTCCTCCGCTTCTCTCCTCCTCCTCCTCCTCTTCTCTCTCTCCTCCTCCTCCTCCTCTCCTCCTCCTCCGCTTCTCTCCTCTCCTCCTCTTCTCCTCCTCCTCTTCTCCTCCTCCTCCTCTTCCCCTCCTCTCCTCCTCCTCTCCTCCTCCTCTTCTCCTCCTCCTCCTCTTCTCCTCCTCTCCTCCTCCTCTTCTCCTCCTCCTCCGCTTCTCTCCTCCTCCTCCTCCTCCTCCTCCTCCTCTTCTCTCCTATCCTCCTCTCCTCCTCCTCCTCTTCTCTCCTCTCTTCCTCTCCTTCTCTCCTCCTCCTCCTCCTCTCCTCCTCCTCCTCTCTTCCTTCTCTCCTCCTCCTCCTCTTCTCCTCTCCTCCTCCTCCTCTTCTCTCCTCTCCTCCTCTCCTCCTCTCCTCCTCCTCTTCTCCTCCTCCTCCTCTTCTCCTCCTCTCCTCCTCCTCTTCTCTCCTCCTCCTCCTCCTCCTCCTCTTCTCCTCCTCTCCTCCTCCTCTTCTCCTCCTCCTCCGCTTCTCTCCTCCTCCTCCTCCTCCTCTCCTCTCCTCCTCCTCCTCCTCCTCCTCTTCTCTCCTCTCCTCCTCCTCCTCCTCCTCCTCTCCTCCTCCTCCTCCTCCCCCTCCTCCTCTTCTCTCCTCCTCCTCCTCCTCCTCTTCTCCTCTCCTCCTCCTCCTCCTCCTCTCTTCCTTCTCTCCTCCTCCTCCTCTTCTCTCCTCCTCCTCCTCCTCCTCTTCTCCTCTCCTCCTCCTCCTCTTCTCTCCTCTCCCCTCCTCTCCTCCTCCTCCTCCTCCTCTCTTCCTTCTCTCCTCCTCCTCCTCCTCCTCTTCTCTCCTCTCCTCCTCCTCCTCCTCCTCTCCTCTCCTCCTCTCCTCCTCCTCCTCTCCTCCCCTCCTCTCCTCCTCTCCTCCTCCTCCTCTCCTCCTCTCCTCCTCCTCCTCCTCTCTTCCTTCTCTCCTCCTCTCCTCCTCTTCTCTCTCCTCTCCTCCTCCTCCTCCTCTTCTCTCCTCTCCTCCTCTCCTCCTCTCCTCCTCCTCCTCTCCTCCCCTCCTCTCCTCCTCTCCTCCTCCTCCTCCTCCTCTCTTCCTTCTCTCCTCCTCTCCTCCTCTTCTCTCTCCTCTCCTCATCCTCCTCCTCTTCTCTCCTCTCCTCCTCTCCTCCTCCTTCTCTCCTCCTCCTCCTCCTCTTCTCTCCTCCTCCTCCTCCTCTCCTCTCCTCCTCTCCTCCTCTTCTCTCTCCTCTCCTCCTCCTCCTCCTCTTCCTCTTCTCTCCTCTCCTCCTCTCCTCCTCCTCCTCTCCTCCTCTTCTCTCCTCTCCTCCTCTCCCCTCCTCTCCTCCTCCTCTTCTCTCCTCTCCCCTCCTCTCCTCCTCTCCTCCTCCTCCTCTCCTCCTCTTCTCTCCTCTCCTCCTCTCCCCTCCTCTCCTCCTCTCCTCCTCTTCTCTCCTCCTCCTCCTCTCCTCCTCTCCTCCTCCTCTTCTCTCCTCCTCCTCCTCTCCTCCTCCCCTCTCCTCCTCCTCCTCTCCTCCTCCTCCTCCTCTCTTCCTCCTCCTCTCCTCCTCCTCCTCCTCTTCTCTCCTCCTCATCTCCTCTCCTCCTCCTCCTCTCCTCCTCCCCTCTCCTCCTCCTCCTCTCCTCCTCCTCCTCCTCTCCTCCTCCTCCTCCTCCTCTCTTCCTCCTCCTCTCCTCCTCCTCCTCCTCCTCCTCCTCTCTTCTCCTCCTCCTCCTCCTCTTCTCTCCTCCTCCTCCTCTCCTCCTCCCCTCTCCTCCTCCTCCTCTCCTCCTCTCCAGTCACACATTAGCAGATGAAAGCTCGTGGCGGCGGCGGCGGCCGAGCAGCAAAAGTCGACCTTCTTGATGTGGTCTCGAGCGGGAACCCTGGGATCTGTTGTTCCCTCAGCAGCGGCTCCATGAGACAGATTGATCTCTTCTCTTCACATCCTCTATCTGTGGGTGTGTGGTGTGTGTGTGTGTGTGTGTGTGTGTGTGTGTGTGTGTGTGTGTGTGTGTGAGAGAGTGAGTGGGAGAATCTTTTGATGGGAGCCGTACAGATGTAGTGTGTGTTCCTTATTCTGAATGTTTTTCCGCTCCTCATATTTCCCTGCACATTTGCTCCAGAATGTTTCTTGTTTGTCATTTTCCGTATTTTCCTTCTTCCCGCGTGTTTTTTGAAGCTGTCACGCGAACATAAACTCTACAGAGGCTGTTTACGTCCGCTGCTGCTGCTCGTCCCCGGCGAGCACGTCGAATGCATTTCTTCTTCTTCCTTCTCATAAAGCGTTTGTGAAGTAAGTTTGATCCTGCCGTTGTTCACGTGAAGGTGCAACAGAGCAGACCAGTGGAATAGTGTGAAGACGTCGCGTTATACAAACGGTGCAAATGGATAAACGGTGTTAATGTTAACCACAGACTGAACATGAAAATGGACGTAGTCGCCGGGTCCGGAAAATGAAGCCGATTGGACGGTACCGCCTGTCCATCACGCTGTGTCCCCGCCCCCAAAACACACCTGGTGCTTTATGGTCTGTTTGACTGTATATGAACCATAATGTACAAAATGAACATCAGGTTATTGAAGAAGACTTGAAACTAGAGATTGAACCACAAACTCCTCAGGAAAAAGTTTCACTGACGTTATGAATCAAGTGAGAAGTGGAGTCACGTTCTCACAGAGTCGCCCTCTGCTGGTCAGACCACAGAACACAGGCTTCACACACGGACCCGGTGACTACGTCCACTTTCACGTACGAACGGTTCTGTCTCACGTTTGTCAGCTCTCGTCCGCCTTGTGCCCTGGTTTGATTCGTCTCCTTGTGTCTGTCAGAGCGAAGTCGTGCCGAGTCAACAGAGAGAGAAAGTTCAGCTGGATCACAAGAGGTAGGAACACTCGTTCTCTTCTTCTTCTACCTTTCCATATTTCATCAGCTTCTTTATTCCGGCCTCGCGACGTTTGAAGCACAAAAACTTTGCATAAATGAAACCGAGAACCGAGTCTTGTTGATGGAAATGTTTCAGGCAGAAGTGTTCCGCGGGAAGATTGATGGCTTGTTTGTTTCGTCCCTTTGGGACAAAGTTGGAGAACGTCGAGTGTGTGTGTGTGTGTGTGTGTGTAGAAGTTTACAGGCCGCTCGGAGCCTCGTGTCAACACGCGGACTTCTAATGTGAAGCAGCTTTATGTTTTGATTCATTATATTTTGACAGGGTGAACTCGGCCTTTCTGGACAACCTCGAGGGTCGGGGCGGCGGCGGGAGCGGGAACCCGCCGAGGAGGGACGGTGTCCGGGAGGCGGGGGGCTCCTCCGCGGCCCCTGGAGGTTCGGGCCACCGGGCGGCGTCCACGGCGAGCGGACGCCTGACGGCTGATCCCGAGCAGAGCTGGACACAGGAAGATGGTGAGCGCGAACCAAAATTCCCCGCGTCGACTGGTTTTCTCACGCCCAACCTCTGGTGAACCGAGCCGCAAATCACACATGACAAGAGGCGTGATTGTGTTGTTTAGTCTGCGTTAAATCAAAAGCTGCTACGCGCCTCAGACATGCAGGCAGGAAGTCGTGCGTGGTGCGTGACCCCGGAGCTGCTGGCACTTTGTGGCAGTTTGTGGGGAATCGTAGTGTGTGTGTGTGTGTGTGTGTCTGTGTGTGTGTGTGTGTGTGTGTGTGTGTGTGTGTGTGTGTGTGTGTGTGTGTGTGTGACTGTGCAGGTTGCGGATCAGCAGAAGAAGAAAACCTGACTTCACAATCACTGTGTCATTAAGCTCCTGTCATTCAAAGGGGAGAGAAATTCTCCGGGAATGCTTAACCGAAGCGAGGATTGACAGACTCTGTCCCGCCGCCAAACGCACACGCCAAGAGGAACAAGTCGTGCCCTGGACAAACAGGAATTCGCCCGCGGCGACACCGAGTCAGAATTCTCTGACTGGCTGCCACGCACACCTACGAAATACCTGACACTCACGGGCGCTAGAGAAAAGCAAACAGACACGTGCAAGCTCCTGCTGGATGCGATGAAACCCGTTCTCCGTCTTCGTCACCGTAGATGAACGAAATCCGAAGGGACGTTCCTGATTGGGCACATTCAAGCGATTATCCTCGGTGAATATCTCCTCGCGCTCAGACGAGGCGCAAAGACGCGTCCGTCGCTCCGGCTGAATCATTGGAACTGGAGCCGCGTTGACGCGACATCCATCTATCGTTGAGTCGGTTAATCTGATTAATGTCGATGATGATTGACAGACGGTCAGCTGTCTGTGCGTCGGCAGCGTTACGCGAGAAAACTACTGAACAGATTTCCACGAAATTTGGTGGAAAGATGGAACGTGTGCGAAGAAAGAACCCGTCACACTTTGGTGCAGATGGCACCTTCGCCCTCCTGATGATTTATTAATGACGATGTATTAATTACAACGCGGTCCTCGCTGCTCTGGACAGATAGAAGTGTGACTCTCTGTGTTTTGCAGACGCGGAGGCCGACTGCGACTGGGCCCTGATGGAGCTGGTGAACAGCTTCCCAGGCTGCAGCAGGGTTTTCCTGGAGGACATCCTGGACCAGTGCGACGGCGACTGCGAGCGGGCCGCCGCGCTGCTCAGCTGAACTCCGCCCCCCTTCGTCTCGATGCCGTCGCCTCAGGGGATTCAAAGAATAAATGTACAATCATTGTTGAGATGTTAAAGAAGAGCTAGGAATCATTTTTGTCCAACCCGGGCGGACGGACGGACGGACGGACGGAGAGCAACTGCACCTACTGTAGCATGTGCTCCTCTCAAGATGTTTTTCATTGCGCTTATTAATCACAGCGTTGCATCCGTGTGTGCGACGCACCGGTGAGTCACAGCCAGTTTAGACGAAGGTCGTCGCCGTGACTCACGAGTCTTCAGATCATATTTTCCGGGGGGGATATGGATTAAATCAGCGCGTGTGTGTGTGTGTGTGTGTGTGTGTGTGTGTGTGTGTGTGTGCGAGCCTTTTTGTTTGCTTTATAATCAGTCACGTGATGCGTCGACAGCAGGATCGAAGAGCCTTTTTTATGATCGTGTCAGTTCAGCGTCCTAACGGACGTCAATAAATGTCGTTGAAATCCAGCGGTTTGACTTTGTGTGGTTGTTGTTCCCATGAGACACTGGGCGGAGCTTCCAGGTGCTGCTGTCGGCGCGGATCGCACCTGACGGAGGGAACCCACTGAAATCCCCCAGAAGCCGGATGTCATGCATCGGGAGCTGACGTCATCCAGAACACGTCCTCCTCCTGGAGATGGAAACGAGAAACTCGCCGTCGCTCCGGCAGAAATGTTCGTTTCTTTGCATAAACTGTGAAATCACACAAATTGATTGGTCGGGCGCCGAAGCCGCCGTCGCTGTATTTTCTGCATAATTAGCACGAGAAAATTCCGGAGTTCCGTCCAGGAAACTCCAGAGGAAAATTGATTACTGGGAAGGTTATTAGAAAAACAAACCTGTGAAATAATGACCAACATCTTTTCTTCCTTCTTTTACATTTTTCCCCACAGAGAGTCGAACGGGATACGACCACGTCTGCGTGTTAATAAATCAG